>NC_061114.1:114675980-114695067 GCF_002878395.1 Capsicum annuum
AACCGTGGGTTATAGCACACCGATTTTGCCTAAAAATGCCTCGTTTATGCCGTTTCACCCATTTGACCTTCCAATAGCTTCGAATAAATAAACGGACCACACTAGGATGATCTCCAACCTCCATGGCATTCCCCGATCAATTTTTGGCACTCGAAATCCCCAGACCCCATGTACACCCTAAAAACCATGGGCTATGGCACACCAATTTGGGCCAAAAATATCCTGTTTGCATCGTTTTGCCTGTTTGACCATATAAATAGACTCAAATAAATAAACGGACCATCCTGGGATTATCCCCAACCTCCTTGGCATGCCCCGGTCGATTTTTAGCCCACAACACCCCTGAACCCTGGGCCCACCCTCTAAATGGTGGGCTAAAGCAATCGATTAGGCTCAAAAATGGCCTGTTTGCGCCGTTTTGCCCGTTTGACCAACCAAATGACATCAAATAAATAAACAGAGCACACTGAGATGATCCCCAACCATCCTAGCACACCCCGATTAATTTTTGGCCCACGACTACCCCGTACCCCAGTCCCACCCACGAAACCATGGGTTATAGCACACCAATTTGGCATGAAAATGCCTTGTTCGCGCCGTTTTGCCCATTTGACCACACAAATGGCCTTAAATTAATAAACAGACCACACTGGGATGATCCCCGATCTCCCTGGCAGGCCTCAGTCAATTTTTGGCCGACGACATCCCTGGACCCCGATCCCACCCCAAAAACCGTAGGCTATAGCACACCGATTTAGCCCGAAAATGTTCCGTTCACGCTGTTTGGCCACACAAAAAAAATCAAAAAAAACACAGAGCACACTGGGACGATCCCAAATCTCCCTGTCACGCCTCGATTGATTTTCGGCCCATGGTACCCTCGAGCCCACCCCCAAAACCATGGGCCAAAGCAAACCAATTTGGCCCAAAAATTTCCCATTCACGCTGTTTTGCCCATTTGACCACCCAAATGGCCTCAAATAAATAAACGGACCACACTGGGATGATCCCCAACCTCTCTAGTACTCTCCGGTCAATTTTCGGCAGACGTTACCCCCGGACCCTGAGTCCACCCCCAAAATTGTGGGCTACAACATACTTATTTAGCCCGAAATCACCTCGTTCGCATTGTTTTACCTATTTGAACACTTAAATAGCCTCGAATAAAGAAATGGACCATACTGGGATTTGGCTCAGAAATACCCCATTCGCGCCGTTTTGCCTATTTTTTGGCTCGAAGATACCCCATTCGCGCTATCTCGCCCGCTTGACCACCCAAATGGCCTCGAATAAACAAATAGACCACACTAAGATGATCCCCGACCTCTCTGGAATGCCCTGATCAATTTTCAGCTAGTAGCACCCTGAACCTCGGGCCTATCTACAAAACTGTGGGCCATAGCACATCGATTTTGCCTAAAAATGCCCCATTCGCACTGTTTCGCCCGTTTGAACGTTCAAATGACCTCGAATAAATAAAAGGACCACACTGGGATAATTCCCAAATACTTTGGCATGCCCCAGTCAATTTTCAGCCCACGGCACCCCCAGACCAGGCCCACCCCCAAAACTATGTGCTATAGCACACTGATTTGGCCTGAAAATGCCCTGTTTGCGTCATTTCACCCGTTTGACCATCCAAATGGCCTTGAATAAATAAACGGACCATCCAGGGATGATCCCCAAACTCCTGGCATGCCCTACTCAAGTTTTGGCCCAAGGAACCCCAGACCACGGGCCTACCCTAAAAACCGTGGGTTATAGCACACCGATTTAGCCCAAAAATGCCATGTTTGCACTGTTTTGACCGTTTAACCATTCAAATGGCCTCGTATAAATAAATGGACCATGCTGAGATGATACCCAATCTCCTTGGAATGCCTCAGTCGATTTTTTGCCCACGACACCCTTGGACTCCCGTCTTACCACAAAAATCGTGGGCTATAGCAGATCAATTTGTCCCGAAAATGCCCTATTCACGCTGTTTCACCCGTTTAACAAACAAAATAGACTCGAATAAATAAAAGGACCACACTAGGATGATCCCCAACCTCCCTGTCATGCCCTGGTCGATTTTCAGCCCACGACACCCCCGAATCGTGGGCTATAGCACACCGATTTGGGCAGAAATTACCCCGTTCGCACCATTTTGCCCTTTCGAACACACAAATGTCCTCGAATAAATAAACGGAACGCAGTGGGATGATCCTCAATCCCCTTGACATGCCCTGTTTTATTTTCAACCCCCGACATCCCCGGATCCCGAACCTACCCTCAAAACAGTGGGCTATGGCACACCTATTTGGCCCGAAAATGCCCCATTTGCGCCATTTCACCCATGTGACCACCCAAATGGCATCGAATAAATAAACGGACCACACTAGGATGATCCCAAACTTCCCTGGCATACCCCGGTTTAGTTTTAACCCACGACACCCGCAGACCCTCATCCCACCCCCGAAACCTTGGCGAATAGGACACCGACTTAGCCCAAAAATGCACCGGTCACACCCAAATGACCTCGAATAATTAAACGGACCATACTGGGATATCCCTAACCTCCCTATCATGCCTCGGTCGATTTTTAGCCTACGACACCCCCGAACCCCAGCTCCACCCCCAAAACTGTGGGCTATAGCACACCGATTTAGCCTAAAAATACTCCATTTGTACCGTTTTGCCTGTTTGCCCAAAAAAATGGCCTCGAATAAATATATAAATAGATCATACAGGGATGATCCTAAACCTCCTCGGTATGCCTCAATTGATTTTCAACCTGCGGCACCCCCGAACACCGGGCCCACCCATAAAACCATAGGCCATAGCACGTCGGTTTGGCCCAAAAATGCCCCATTCATGCCGTTTCGCCCGTTTGAACACCCAAATGGCCTTAAATAAATAAATGGACCACATTAGGATGATCCCCAAACTCCCTAGCATGCCCCTGTCAATTTTATGCCCACGGTACCCCCGAACCTCGAGTCTAGCCCCAAAACTGTGGGGCATACCAGTTTTGCTTGAAAATGCCCTATTTGCGGCATTTCACCCATTTGACCACCCAAATGGCCTATAATAAATAAACGGACCATAAAGAGATGATCCCAAACTCCCTGGCATACCCCAGTCAATTTTTAACCCACGACACCACCTGACCCCGGGACCAGCCCCAAAACCTTGGGTTATAGCACATCGATTTAGCGCAAAAATGTCCTGTTCGTGCCGTTTCGCCTGTTTGAACATCCAACTATCCTCGAATAAATAAACGGATCACTCTAGGATGATTCCTAACCTCCCTGGCATGCCCCAATTGATTTTTGGCTCTCGTAACCTCCGAACCCCGGGCCTACCCCCAAAACCGTGGGCTATAGCACACCAATTTAGCCTAAAAATTCCCCATTCACGTTGTTTCACCCGTTTGACCACCCAAATGGCCTCAAATAAATAAATCGACCACACTGGGATGATCCCCAACCTTCCTGGCATGCGTCGATCAATTTTCCACCCACGACACTCCTGGATTACGGGCTAAACCCTAAAACCGTGGGCTATAGCATACCGATTTCGCCTAAAAATGCCCCCTTCGCGCTATTTTGCCATTTTGACCACCCAAATGGCTCGAATAAATAAACGGACCATACTAGAAAGATCCCCAACCTCCCTGACATGCTTCGATCAATTTTCAACCACAGAAGCCCCTGTCCCCAGGCCCACCCCTAAAATCGTGAGCTATAGCACACTAATTTGGCCCGAAAATGCCTCGTTCGTACTGTTTTGCCCATTTGACTACCCAAATGGCCTCGAATAAATAAAAAGATCACACTGGGATGATCCCCAACCTTAGAAATACTAGCCAATTTATAGACTTATAACAACATAAGTGAAATGTCCAAAAAGCCCTTAATGGAGGGAAGACAAAAGGTGCCTATGGAGTGTAGTCCAAGTGTTGTGTATGGACGATTTTTGGTGCATAATTAAGTCCTCTTTGTCTCTTCAATTGCACACACCAAGTCTCGGTTCCAATGAGTGCTCTCATAAGCCCATATCCATGAATATTCTTGTATCAGCTCCCGAGCCCACCCTCGAATTAGTGGGCTATAGCACATTGATTTACCCAAAAATGCCCCATTCACATCGTTTCGCCCGTTTGACCACCCAAATGGCCTCGAACAAATAAACGAATGAAACTAGGATGATCCCCAACCTCCATGGCATACCCCACTCAATTTTCAGCCCACGACAAACCCAGAATCGGGACCCACCCCAAAAACTGTGGGCTATAGCACATCGATTTAGCCCAAAAATGCCCTGTTCGCGCCGTTTTACCCGTCTAACCACCCAAATGGCCTTGAATAAATAAACAAAACACACTGGAATGATACAAAACCTCCTTGGCATGCCCTAGTTGATTTTTGGCCCATGGAACCCCCAGACCCTGAGCCCACCCCAGAAACTGTGGGCTATAGCACAATGATTTGGCCTGAAGACACCCCGTTCGTGCCGTTTCGCCCGTTTGACGACCCAAATAGCCTCAAATAAATAAATAGACCATACTGGGATGATCCCCAACCTCCCTAGCATACCCTGATTGATTATACGCACACGACACCCCTAGACCCTAGGCCCACCTCCGAAATCGTGGGCTATAGCACACCAACTTATTCTGAAAATGCACTGTTTGCACCGTTTCGCTTGTTTGACCACCCAAATAGCTTCGAATAAATAAATGGACCACATTGGGATGATTCCCAACCTCCCTAGAATACCTCAGTTGATTTTCAGCCTATGGTACCCCCAAACACCGGGCCCACCCCCAAAATAGTGAGCTATAGCACACCGATATTGCCTGAAAATGTCCCATTCACGGCGTTTCGCCCGTTTGACCACCCAAATGGCCTCGAATAAATAAATGAATTACACTGGGATATCCCTAACCATACTAGCATGCCTCGATCGATTTTTGACCCACGAAACATCCGATCACCGGGCCTACCCCCCAAATCGTGGGATATAACTCATCGATTTTGCCCAAAAATGTCCCTTTTGCACCGTTTTACATGTTTCACCACCCGAATGGCCACGAATAAATAAATAAATCACATTGGGAAGATCTCTAACCTCCCTGCATACCTCAGTCAATTTTTGGCCAACGGCACCCCCAGAACCTAGGCCCACCCTAAAACCATGGGCTATAGCGCACCGATTTGGCCCAAAAAGGCTTCGTTCATACTGTTTCACCCGTTTGACCATACAAATAGCCTCAAATAAATAAATGGACCATACTGGGATGATCCCCAACCTCCCTGGTATGCCTCGATTGATTTTCAGCCTATGGCAGCCCCGAATCTCGGGTCCATCCCTGAAATTGTGGGCTATAGCTCACCAATTTAGCTCGAAAAATCCCTGTTCGAATTGTTTTGCCCGTTTTACTACCCAGATGGCCTCAAATCATTAAACAGACCACACTGGGATGATCCTCAATATCCATAGGATGCCCTAGTTGATTGGGTCCCATGATACCCTCAGAACCCAGGCCCACCATCAAAACCGCGAGCTATAGCACATCAATTTAGCTCGAAAATGCCTCATTCACGCCGTTTCACCCGTTTGACCAACCAAATGGCCTCGAATAAATAAATAAACCATACTGGGATGATCCCCAATCTTACAGTCATAGTTTGATCAATTTTTGGCCTGCGACAGCCCAGACCCCGGGCACACCCCCGAAATAATGGCCTATAGCACCCCGATATGGCCTAAAAATGCCTAATGTGCACCGTTTCACCTATTTGACCACCCAAATGGCCTCGAATAAATAAACTTACCATACTGGGATGTTCCCAACCTCCCTGGCATGCTTCGGTCAATTTACTGCCCATGGTACCATCGGACACCAGGCCCACCCCATAAATTATGGGCTATAGCACACTAATTTGGCCCAAAAATGCCCCTTTCGCACCATTTCGCCCATTTGACCACCCAAATGGCCTATAATAAATAAACAGACCATAATGGAATTATCCCTAACCTCCCTGGCATGCACCGGTCGATTTTTAACCTATGACACCCCCGGACCCGGGCTAATCCCTGAAACCGTGGGCTATAGCACACCGATTTTACCTAAAAATGCCCCGTTCGCACCGTTTCACCTATTTGACGTCCCAATAGCCTCAAATAAATAAATGGACCACACTAAGATGATCTTCAACCTCCCTCGCATTTCCCTGTTGATTTTTGGCACTTAAAATCCCCGAACCCCGTGTACACCCCTAAAACCGTGGGATATAGCACACCAATTTAGGCTGAAAATACCCTATTTCTGCCGTTTTGCCCATTTGACCACGCAAATGGCCTCAAATAAATAAACGAACCATCATGGGATTATCCCCAACCTCCTTGGCATACCCCGATTAATTTTTGGCCCAGACACCCCTGAACCCTGGGCACAACCCCTAAATGGTGGGCTAAAGCAACCGATTAGGCTCGAAAATGCCCTATTTGCATCATTTTGCCCATTTGACCACACAAATGGCCTCGAATAAATACACAGACCATACTGGGATGATCTCTAACCTTCCTGGCAGGACCCAGTCAATTTTTGGCAGACGACACCCCCGAACCCCGATCCTACCCCCAAAATCATAGGCTATAGCACACTGATTTGGCTCGAAAATGCCCCATTCATGCCATTTGGCCATACAAAAAGAATCGAATAAAAACACTAAGCACACTGGGATGATCCCAAACCTCCATGTGATGCGTCGGTTGATTTTCAGGCCACGGCACCCCCGAGCCCACCCCCAAAACCGTGGGCCAAAGCAAACCGATTTGGCCCAAAAATGCCCCATTCACGCTGTTTCGCCCATTTGACCACCCAAATGTCCTTAAAAAAATAAACGGACCACACTGGGATGATCCCCAAAATTGTAGGCTAAAGCATACTTATTTAGCCCCTGGACCCTCAGCCCATCCCCAAAATTGTAGGCTAAAGCATACTTATTTAGCCCAAAATCACATCATTCGTGCTGTTTCGCCCGTTTGAACACCTAAATGGCCTCGAATAAAGAAATGGACCACACTGGGATGATCCCCAACCTCCCTAGCATGCCCCAATAAATTTTCAGCCCCCAACACCCCCAATTCCAGGCCCACCCCCATAACCATTGGCTATAACACACTGATTTGGCTTTAAAATACCCCATTTGCGCCGTTTCGCCCATTTTTAGCTCAAAAATACCCCATTTGCGCCGTTTCACCCGCTTGACCACCCAAATGGCCTCGATTAAATAAATAGACCACACTAAGATGATCCCCAATTTCCCTGGAATGCCCTGATCAATTTTCAGCCAGTGGCCCTCGAACCTCGGGTCCATCCGCAAAGCCGTGGGCCATAGCACACCGATTTTGCCCAAAAATGCCCCATTCATGCCATTTCGCCTGTTTGACCATCCAAATGACCTCGAATAAATAAACAAACCACATTGGGATGATTCCCAAATTCCTTGGCATGCCCCAGTCAATTTTGAGTCCATGGCACCCCCGGACCGGGCCCACCCCCAAAACTATGCACTATAGCACACCAATTTGGCCTGAAAATGCCCTGTTTGTGCCATTTTGCTGGTTTGACTACCCAAATGGCCTTGAATAAATAAACGGACTATCCAGGGATGATCCCCAAACTCCTTGGCATGCCCCAATCAATTTTCGGCCCACGGCACTCCCACACCATGGGCCCACCCCCAAAATCGTAGGTTATAGCATACCGATTTTGCCCGAAAATGCCCTGTTTGCACCGTTTTACCTGTTTGACCATTCAAATAGCCTCAAATAAATAAACAGACCACACTGGGATGATACCCAATCTAACTGGCATGCCTCAGTCAATTTTTTGCCTACGACACCCTCGGACCCTTGGCTTACCCCAAAAACCGTGGGCTATAGCACACCAATTTGTCCTGAAAATGCCTTGTTCGTGCTATTTTGCCTGTTTAACCAACAAAATAGACTCGAATAAATAAACGGACCACACTGGGATGATCCCCAACCTCCCTGGCATACCCTGATCAATTTTCAGCCCATGACACCCCTGAATCGTGGGCTATAGCACATCGATTTGGGCAGAAATTGCCCCATTTGCACCGTTTCACCTTTTTGACCACACAAATATCCTCGAATAAATATACGGACCACATTGGGATGATCCTCAATCCCCTTAACACGCCCTGATCAATTTTCAACCCACGACACCCCCGGATCCCAAGCCCACCCTCAAAATAGTAGGCTATAGCACACCTATTTGGCCCAAAAATGCTCCATTTGCGCCGTTTCGCCCATTTGACCACCCAAATGGCATCGAATAAATAAACGGACCATACTGGAATGATCCCGAACCTCCCTGGCATGCCCCGGTTTATTTTTGGCCTACAACACCCCCAGACCCTTATCCCACCCCTGAAACCTTGGGTTATAGGACACTGACTTGACCCGAAAATGCACCGTTCACACTGTTTTGCCTGTTTGACCACCAAAATAACCTCGAATAATTAAAAGGATCACACTATGATGATCCTAACCTCCCTGTCATGCCCCGGTCAATTTTTAGCCCACGGCACCCCCGAACCCCGATTCCAACCCCAAAACCGTGGGCTATAGCACACCGATTTAGCCCAAAAATGCCCTATTTGCACCAGTTTGCCTGTTTGGCCACAAAAATGGCCTCGAATAAATAAATGGACCACACAGGGATGATCCCAACCTCCTTGGTATGCCTCAGTCGATTTTCGACCTGCAACACACCCGAACACCGAGCCCACCCACAAAACCATGGGCTATAGCACATCGATTTGGCCTTAAAAATGCTCCATTCACGCCATTTCTCTACTTTGAACACCCAAATAGCCTTAAATAAATAAATATACCATATTAGGATGATTTTCAATCTCCCTGGCATGCCCCGATCAATTTTCTGCCCACGACATACCTGAACCTCGAGCCCACCCCCGAAACTGTGGGCTATAGCACATTGATTTTGCTTGAAAATGCTCTGTTTGCGCCATTTCACCCGTTTGACCACCCAAATGACCTCGAATAAATAAACGGACCATACAGGGATGATCCCAAACTCCCTGGCACACCTCAGTCAATTTTTGACCCACGATACCACCTGACCCCGGGCCCACCCCTAAAACCTTGTGTTATAGCATATCGATTTAACCCGACAATGCCCTGTTTATGCCATTTTCCCTGTTTGAACATCCAAATGGCCTCAAATAAATAAACGAACCACTCTGGGACGATCCCTAACCTCCCTGGCATACCCTAGATGATCTTTGGCTCACGTCACCCCCGAACCCCAGGACTACCCCCAAAACCGTGGGCTATAGCACACTGATTTAGCTTGGAAAATACCCCGTTCGTGTTATTTTACCCATTTGACAACCCAAATGGCCTCAAATAAATAAATCGATCACATTGGGATGATCCCCAACCTTCCTGGAACGCATCGATGAATTTTCCACCTATGGTACTCCTGGATTCCGGGCTAACCCCTGAAACCGTGGGCTATAGCTACCGATTTGTCCTAAAAATTCCCCGTTCGTGCTATTTTTCCATTTTGACCACCCAAATAGCTCGAATAAATAAACGGACCATACTAGAAAGATCCCCAACCTCCATGGCATGCTTCGATCAATTTTCAACCCAT
Organism: Capsicum annuum; assembly: GCF_002878395.1. NCBI lineage: Eukaryota > Viridiplantae > Streptophyta > Magnoliopsida > Solanales > Solanaceae > Capsicum > Capsicum annuum. The sequence continues at coordinate 114,685,681 of NC_061114.1, forward strand.
AGAAGCCCCTTTCCCCAGGACCACCCCCAAAATTATAAGCTATAGCACACTAATTTGGCCCAAAAATGCTCCATCCGTGCCGTTTTGCCCGTTTGACTACCCCAATGGCCTCGAATAAATAAACAGATCACACTGGGATGATCCCCAACCTCACTGGCATGCCCCGATCAATTTTTAGCCCTCAGCAATACTAGCCTATTTATAGACTTATAACAACATAAGTGAAATGTCCAAAAAGCCCTTAATGGAGGGAAGACGAAAGGCGCCTATGGAGTGTAGTCCAAGTGTTGTGTATGGATGGTTTTTGGTGCATAACTAAGTCCTATTTGTCTCTTCAATTGCACATACCAAGTCTCGGTTCCAATGAGTGCTCTCATAAGCCCATATCCATGAATATTCTTGTATCAGACCCCGAGCCCACCCTCAAATTAGTGGGCTATAGCACATCAATTTACCCAAAAATGCCCCATTCGCGTTGTTTAGCCCGTTTGACCACCCAAATGGCCTCAAACAAATAAACGAATGACACTAGGATGATCCCCAACCTCCATGGCAAGTCCCGATCAATTTTTAGCCTACGACAAACCCAGACCTGGTGCCCACCCTAAAAACCATGGGCTATAGCACATCGATTTAGCCTGAAAACGCCCCGTTCGCGTCGTTTTGCCCGTCTAACCACCCAAATGGCCTCGAATAAATAAACAGAATACACTAGGATGATACAAAACCTCCCTAGCACGCCCTGGTCAATTTTTGGCCCATGGAACCCCCAGACCCCGGGCCCACCCCAGAAACCGTGGGCTATAGCACAATGATTTGGCCTGAAGATACCCCGTTCACACCGTTTTGCCCATTTGACGACCCAAATAGCCTCGAATAAATAAATGGACCACACTGGAATGATCCCCAACCTCCCTATCATGCCCTGATCGATTATACGCAAACGACACCCCAGAATCCAGGCCCACCTCTAAAATTATGGGCTATAGCACACCAACTTATCCCGAAAATGCCCCATTCACACCGTTTTGCTCGTTTGACCACCCAAATAGCTTCGAATAAATAAATAGACCACACTAGAACGATTCCCAACCTCCCTGAAATACCTCAGTTGATTTTCAGCCCATGGCACCCCCGAACGCTAGGCCCACCCCCAAAATAGTGAGTTATAGCACACCGATTTTGCCTGAAAATGTCCCGTTCACGGCATTTCACCTATTTGACCACCAAAATGGCCTCGAATAAATAAATAAATTACACTGAGATGATCCGTAACCTCACTAGCATGCCCCGATCGATTTTCGACCCACAAAACATTCGGTCCCCGGGCCTACCCCTAAAACCGTGGGCTATAACACATCAATTTTGCCTAAAAATGACCCGTTTACACCGTTTTACATGTTTCACCACCCAAATGGTCACGAATAAATAAAGGAACCACGCTGGGATGATCCCTAACCTCCCTGGCATACCTCGATCAATTTTCAGCCAACGACACCCCTGGAACCTAGGCCCACCCTGAAATCGTGGGCTATTGCACACCAATTTGTCCCAAAAGGCCTCGTTCATAACGTTTCACCAGTTTGACCATCCAAATAGCCTCGAATAAATAAACGGACCATATTGGGATGATCCCCAACCTCCCTGGCATGTCCCGATCAATTTTCTGCCCATGGCAGCCCCGAATCTCAGGCCCATCCTTGAAATCGTAGGCTATAGCTCACCGATTTAGCTTTAAAAATCCCTGTTTGCATTGTTTTGCCCATTTCACCACCCAGATGGCCTCGAATCAATAAACGGACCATACTGGGATGATTATCAATATCCCTGCCATGCCCCGGTTGATTGGGTCCCACGATACCCCCAGACCCCAGGCCCACCACCAAAACCGCGGGCTATAGCACACCGATTTAGCTTGAAAATGCCTCATTCACGCCATTTCACCCGTTTGATCAACCAAATGGCCTCGAATAAATAAACAGACCATAGTGGGATGATCTCAAATCTCCCTGGCATGCCCCGATCAATTTTTGGCCTGCGATAACCCAGAACCCGAGCACACCCCTGAAATAATGGCCTATAGCACACCGATATATCCCAAAAATACCCAATGTGCACTGTTTCACCTATTTGACCACCCAACTGGCCTCAAATAAATAAACGGACCATACTAGGATGTTCCCCAACCTCCCTGGCATGCTCCGATCGATTTTCTGCCTATGGTACCATCGAACATCGGGCCCACCCCATAAATCGTGGGCTATAGCACACTAATTTGGCCCGAAAATGCCCCTTTAGCGCCATTTCGCCCATTTGACCACCCAAATGGCCTATAATAAATAAGAGGACCATAATGGAATGATCCCTAACCTCCCTGGTATGCACCAGTCGATTTTCAACCTATGGCACCCTCGAACCCGAGCCAATCCCTGAAATCGTGGGCTATAGCACACCAATTTTGCCTAAAAATGCCCCGTTCGCGCTGTTTCAACCATTTGACATCTCAATAGCCTCAAATAAATAAATGGACTACACTGGGATGATCTCCAACCTCCCTGGCATTCCCCAATCGATTTTTGGCACTCAAAATCCCCGAACCCAGTGTACACCCCTAAAATCGTGGGATATAGCACACCAATTTGGGCTGAAAATACCCTGTTTCTGCCATTTTCCCCGTTTGACCACACAAATGGCCTCAAATAAATAAACGGACCATTCTGCGATTATCCCCAACCTCTTTGGCATGCCCTGATCGATTTTTGGCCCACGACACCCCTGAACCCTGGGTACACCCCCTAAATGGTGGGCTAAAGCAACCGAGTAGGCTCGAAAATGCCCTGTTTGCATCATTTTGCCCATTTGACCAACCAAATGAGATTGAATAAATAAACAGAGCACACTGGGATGATACCCAACCATCCTAGCACACCCCGATTGATTTTTGGCCCACGGCTCCCCCAGAACCCAGTCCCACCCCCAAAACCATGGGTTATAGCACACTGATTTGGCCTAAAAATGCCCTGTTCGCATTATTTTGCCCGTTTGACCACACAAATAGCCTTGAATAAATAAACAGACCACACTGGGATGATCCCCAACCTTCCTGGAAGGCCCCAGTCAATATTTGGTTGACGACACCCCCGAACCCCGGTCCTACCCCCAAAATCGTAGGCAATAGCACACCGATTTAGCCCAAAAATGCCTCGTTCATGCCATTTGGCCACACAAAAAGAATCGAATAAAAACATGAAGCACACTAGGATGATCCCAAACATCCCTGTCACGCCTCAGTTGATTTTCGGGCCACGGAACCCCCGAGCCCACCCCCAAAACCATGGGCCAAAGCAAATCAATTTGGCCCAAAAATGCCCCATTCATGCTATTTCACCCGTTTGATTACCCAAATGGCCTCAAATAAATAAACGAACCACACTGGGATGATCCCCAACCTCCCTAGCACACCCCGGCTAATTTTCGACAGACGTTACCCCCGGACCCTTAGCCCACCCCCATAATTGTGGGCTACAGCATACGTATTTAGCCCAAAATTGCCTTATTCACACTGTTTCGCCCGTTTGAACACCTAAATGGCCTCAAATAAAGAAATGGACCATACTGGGATGATCCCCAACCTTCCTAGCATGTCCCGATCGATTTTCGACCCACGACACCACTGGACCCCAGGCCCACCCCCATAACCGTGGGCTATAACACATCGATTTGGCTCAAAAATACCTTATTCGTGCCGTTTTGCCCATTTTTGGATCAAAAATACCCCACTCGCGCCATTTCGCCCGCTTGACCACCCAAATGGCCTTGATTAAATAAATAGACCATACTAAGATGATCCCCAACCTCCCCGAAAAGCCCAGCTCGATTTTCAGCCAGCGGCACCCCGAATCTCGAGCCTATCCGCAAAACCGTGGGCCAACCACACTGATTTTGTCTAAAAATACCCCATTCACGCCGTTTCGCTCGTTTGACCGTCCAAATGACCTCGAATAAATAAATGGACTACACTGGGATAATTCCCAAATTCCTTGGCGTGCCCCAGTCAATTTTTTGCCCACGGTACCGTCGGACCAGGCCTACCCCCAAAACTATGTGCTATAGCACACCGATTTGGCCTGAAAATGTCCTGTTTGTGCCATTTCGCCCGTTTAACCACCCAAATGGCCTTGAATAAATAAACGGACCATCCAGGGATCATCCCCAAACTACCTGGCATGCCCCAGTCAATTTTTGGCCTACGACACCCCCACACCACGGGCCCACCCCCAAAACCGTGGGTTATAGCACACCAATTTTTGCCCAAAAATGCCTTGTTCGCACCGTTTTTCCCGTTGGACCATTCAAATGACCTCGAATAAATAAACGGACCACACTGGGATGATACCTAATCTCCCTGGCAAGCCTTAGTCGATTATTTTCCCACGACACCCTCGGACCCCGGGCTTACCCCAAAACCGTGGGCTATAGCACACCAATTTGTCCCGAAAATGCCCTGTTCGCACTGTTTTACCTATTTAACTAACAAGATGGACTCGAATAAATAAACGGACCATACTGGGATGATCCCCAATCTCCCTGGCATGCCCTGGTCGATTTTTAGCCCACGACACCCCCAACCGTGGGCTATAGCACACCGATTTGGGCAAAAATTGCCCCGTTCGCATCGTTTCACCTTTTTGACCACACAAATGTCCTTGAATAAATAAAAGGACCACACTGGGATGATCCTCAATCCCCTTGACACACCCTGGTCAATTTTCAACCGACGACACCCCCGGATCCCGAGCCCACCCTCAAAATAGTAGGCTATAGCACACCTATTTGGCCTAAAAATGCCTCATTTGCGCCGTTTTGCACATTTGACCATCCAAATAGCATCGAATAAATAAACGGACCACACTGGGATGATATCGAACCTCCCTGGCATGCCCCGATTTATTTTTGGCCCACGACACCCCTAGACCCTCATCCCACCCCTGGAACCTTGGGTTATAGGACACCGACTTGACCTGAAAATGCACCGTTCATATCGTTTTACCTGTTTGACCACCCAAATGACCTCGAATAATTAAACAGACAATACTGGGATGATCCTAACCTCCCTTTCATGTCCCGATCAATTTTTAGCCCACGACACCCCCGAACCCCGGTTCCACCACTAAAACCGTGGGCTATAGCACACCGATATAGCCCAAAAATGCCCCGTTTGGGCCGTTTTGCCTATTTGGCCACAAAAATGGCCTTGAATAAATAAATGGACCATATAGGGATGATCCCCAACCTCCCTGGTATGCCTCAGTCGATTTTCAGCCTACGGCAGCCCCGAACACCGAGCCCACCCACAAAACCATAGGCCATAGCACATCGATTTGGCCCAAAAATGCTCCATTCACGTTGTTAGGCCCGTTTGAACACCCAAATTGCCTTAAATAAATATATGGACCACATTAGGATGATCCCGAAACTCCCTGGCATGCCTCGGTCAATTTTCTACCCATGGTACCCCCGAACCTCGAGTCCACCCCCAAAACTGTGGGCTATAGCACACCAATTTTGCTTGAAAATGCCCTGTTTGCGCCATTTCACCCGTTTGACCACCCAAATGACCTCGAATAAATAAACGGACCATACAGGGATGATCCCAAACTCCCTGGCACACCCCAGTCAATTTTTGACCCACGACACCACCTGACCCCCGGCTCACCCCCAAAACCTTGGGTTATAGTATATCGATTTAGCCCGAAAATGCCCTGTTCATGCCGTTTTACCTGTTTGACCATCCAAATAGCCTCGAATAATTAAACGAACCACTCTGGGATGATCCCCAACTTCCATTGCATGCCTCAGTTGATTTTTGGCTCACATCACCCTGGACCCCGGGCCTACCCACAAAACCGTGGGCTATACCACACCAATTTGGCTAAAAAATGCCCCATTCATGCCGTTTCACCCGTTTGACCACCCAGATGGCCTCAAATAAATAAACGAACCACACTGGGATGATACTCAATCTTCCTGGCATGCCCCCATCCATTTGTGGCCCACGGCACCCCCGGACCCCGAGCCTACCCCTGAAACCGTGAGTTATAGCACACTAATTTGGCTCGAAAATGCCCCATTCTCCTCATTTTACCCATTTGACCACCCAAATAACATCGAATAAATAAACGGACTATACTGGGATGATCCCCAACCTCCCTGGTATACCCCAATCAATTTCTACCCACAGAACCATCGAACACCGGGCCCACCCCAAAAACCATGGGCTATAGTACACCAATTTGGCCCTAAAATGCCCCTTTCACGCTATTTCGCCCATTTGACCGTCCAAATGGCCTCTAATAAATAAACGGACCATACTACAATGATCCCTAAATTCCCTGGCAAGCACTGATCAATTTTTGGCCCATGGCACCCCCGAACCCGAGCCCACCCCCAAAATCGTGGGCTATAGCATATCGATTTTTCTCAAAAATATCCCATTTGCACCGTTTCGCCCTTTTGACCTCCCAATTGCCTCGAATAAATAAACGGACCATACTGGGAAGATCTCCAACCACCCTGGCATGTCCCGATTGATTTTTGGCACAGAAAATCCCCGAACCCCATGTACACCCTCAAAACTGTGGGCTATAGCATATCGATTTGTGTCGAAAATACCCTGTTCGCACCATTTTGACCGTTTGACCACAGAAATAGCCTCAAATAAATAAACGGACCACATAGGTATAATCCCCAACCTCCCTGGCATGCCCCGATAGATTTACAGCCTATGACTCCCCTGAACCCTGGGCCCACCCCACAACGGGGGGCTAGAGCAACCGATTAAGCCCGAAAATGCCCCATTTGTGTCGTTTCGCCCATTTGACCACCCACATAACATCGAATAAATAAATGGAGCATACTGGGATGATCCCCAACCTTCCTGGCACACCTCGATTGATTTTTGGCCAACGGCACCCCCGGAACTCGGTCCTACCCCCAAAACCGTGTTATAGCACACCGATTTGGGCTGAAAATGCCTTATTCATATCGTTTTGCCCGTTTGACCACACAAAAGGCCTTGAATATATAAACGGACCACACTGGGATGATCCCCAACCTCCTTGGCATGCCCCGATCAATTTTTGGCCCATGAAAACCCTAGACCTAGGTCCCATCCCCAAAACCGTAGGCTATTGCACATCGATTTAGCCCGAAAATGCCCCGTTCATGTTGTTCGGCACATTTCGCCATACAAAAAGAATCAAATAAAAAGATGGAGCACACTGGGATGATTCCTAACCTCCCTGGCATGCCTCGGTCGATTTTTAGGTCATGGAACCCCCGACCCCACCCTCAAAACCGTGGGCCATAGCACACAGATTTGGCACAAAAATGCCTCAATCATGCTGTTTTGACCATTTGACCACCCAAATGTCCTCAAATAAATAAACGGACCACAATAGGATGATCCCAAATCCCCCTAGCATGCCCTGGTCGATTTTCGACAGACGTTAACCCCCGAACCCTGGGCCTACTCCTAAAACTGTGGGCTATATCACACTTATTTGGCCCGAAATTGCCCATTCATGCTGTTTCACCCATTTAAACACCCAAATAGCCTCAAATAAAGAAATGGACCACATTGGATGATCCCCAACCTCCCTAACATGACCCAATTGATTTTGGCACGAGGCACCCCCGAACCCCGAGCCCACCCCCTAACCGTGGGCAATAAACACTGATTTGGCTTGAAAATATCCCATTCATGCCGTTTCACCCATTTTTTAGATCAAAAATACCCATTTTATGCCGTTTTGCCCGTTTGACCACCCAAATAGCCTCGAATAGAGAAACGGACCACACTGGGATGATCCCCTACTTCCCTAGCACGCCCTTATCAATTTTTAGCCCATGGTTTTGGGGATGGGCCCGAGGTATGGGCGAATTGTGGGCCAAAAATCAACTAACGTGTGCCACGGAGTTTAGGAATCATCACAGTGTGGTCTGTTTAATTTTTTGTGGTGTGATCTGTTTAATTTTTTGTGGCCAATTAGGTGGACAAATAGGCAAAGCGGTATGAAAGGGGTATTTTCGGGCCTAATTGGTGTGCTATAGCCCACAATTTTGAGGGTGGGCCCGGGGTTCGGGCGTGATAAGGGCTGAAAATTGACCGGGGTATGCCAGGAAGGTTGGGGATTATTCCATATGGTCCATTTAATTTTTGTGTCAATTTGGGTGGGCAAACATGCGAAACGGCCTGAACAGGGCATGTTTGAGCAAAATCTCTATGCTATAGCCCATGGTTTCAGGTTTAGGCCCAGGGTTCGGGCATGCTGTGGACCAAAAATCATTTGAGGCATGCCAGGGAGGTTGGCGATCGACCCAGTGTGGTCCGTTTAATTTTTTGTAGCTATTTGGGTGGACAAATGGGCAAAACGGTGCGAACGGTGCATTTTCGAGCCAAATCAGTGTGCTATAGCCCATGGTACTGGGGGTTGCCCTGGGGTCCTAGCGTGCTGTGGGCCTAAAATAGACCAGGGTATGCCAGGGTGGTTTGGATTCTCCCAGTGTGGTCCATTTAATTTTTCATGGTCATTTAGGTGGACAAACGGGCAAAACAGGGCTAACGGGGTGTATTCGGGCCAAATTAGTGTGTTATAGCTCGTGGTTTGAGGTGTGGGACCGGGGTCTGGGTGTGCTGTTGGCCAAAAATTGACCGGCGTGAATGGGTTATTTTTGGGGTAGACCTGGGGTATTGGCGTGATATCCGCTGAAAATTAATCGGGGCATGCAGAAGGATCTTCCCAGTGTGGTCCGTTTAATTTTTATGGCAAGTTGGGTGGACCAATGGGCGAAATAGCACGAACGAGGCATTTTTGGGCCAAATCGGTGCTCTATAGCCCATGGTTTTGAGGGTGGGCCTGGGGTTCGAGTGTGCTGTGTGCTGAAAATCGATCAGGGCATGCCTGGGAGGTTGGGGATCGTCCCATTGTGGTCCCTTTAATTTTTTATGGCCATTTGTGTGGACAAATGGGTGAAACGGCGCTAACGGTGCATTTTTTGCCTAAATCGATGTATTATAGCCCACAATTTTTGGGGTGGACCCAGGGTTCGGCGTACTGTAGGATAAAAATAGAGGCATGTCAGGGAGGTTGGGGATCGTCTCAGTGTGCAAAAACAGGTGAAACGACATGAACAAAGTGTTTTTGGGCAAAATTGATGTGCTATAGCCTACGGTTTCGGGGGTGGTCCTAGGTTCAGGGCGTGCTGTGGGCCAAAAATCGACTGTGGCATGCCAGGGAGGTTGGGGATCATCCAGTGTGGTATGCTTAATTTTTTGTGGCTATTTGGGTGGACAAATGGGCGAAACGACATGAACGCTTAATTTTT
>NC_061114.1:115061900-115089606 GCF_002878395.1 Capsicum annuum
TATAATGGCTCTCAACTATATTTTGTAAAAATATTATGTTTTTCTTTGATATCTCTGCGTGCCAGTACTTTTGTGCTGACCCCCTCCTCTCTCCAACCTCTCAGGTTTAGAGGCCTAGTCTAGGGGTCAAGAGAATCAGTAGATCATTCAGACAGAGTTGCAGAGACAAGTGGTGAGCCTTCTATGTTTTGGAAGGTCTTATGTCCTGCAGTCCTTTTATCTTATATTTAATTTTGGGGGTATGCTGGGGGCCTTGTCCCAATTTTCAGATAGACATTATTTCAGTCATGTAGTAGAAATTTTGCAGACGATTCTAGAGATGTTAATTTAGATTATGGGACACTATTCCCTATTTTTATTTTCATATGATTCTTGACCATGTTTCCATTATATTGTGTTTCTTCCGCATTACTTTGATCATATGAATTAGGTGCATGATTACCAGACAGATGGGGGAGTTTCGGGCCTCCATGGTTCAAAATTCTCACCACGGCCAGGCCTTGGTTCAGGTTGTGACAAACTTGGTATCAAAGCATGGTTCATGGTCCCAGGGTGTCTACGAAATTACATTGGGTAGAGTCTTATTTATGGATGTGTAGCGCGCCACACTTATAAGAAGGAGGCTGGTAGTTATTTAAGAAATATTTCCCTTCTTTGTGATTTAGTTCGTGCTTCAGAGTCTGAACTGTTCCGTAATCAATAATCACTTGTGTTTCAGAAAACACAGTTATGCCTCCACGTCATATTGTCGATCATAATGCTCAGGCAGATGAGGTCCGTCTCATCCATGGGATGCAGACTCGTAACAGGGCTTACACTCTAGAATTTGTCCCTACTCTGGGCGTCCCTCCAGTTCCAACTAGTCTACCTCAGGCTCGGCGAACTAATGCCAACCATCCCCCAACTGCTCAGGGAGATATTTCAAATGCAGAATTTAGATGGTCTATTCATATACTGACATAGTTCGTAGCTAACCAGGATTAATGATCGAAAGATGTTGGGTCTGCATCTGAGGTTACTAGAGTCGAACATTTCATGAAGATGAACCCACCTAAGTTCATTGGCACCAAGGTGGAGGAAGATCCATAGGAGTTCGTTGATGAGATGGAAAAGATCTTTAAGGTATGCATGTGGATGAGGTTGAAGGGGTGGAGTTAGCAACTTATCAGCTCAAAGATGTTGCGAGTCAGTGGTATGCTGACTGAGAAGATGAAAAAGGTGAAAATACTGAGCCCACAATTTGGGGCGAATTTGTGGAAGCTTTCCTTGATCTATTCTTTCCTCTGTAGTTGAGGGAGGCCAAAGTGGAAGAGTTTATGAATATGAAGTAGGGCAGTATGAGTGTCTTGGAGTATACTTTAAAGTTTAATAAATTATCTGCTATGCACCAGAGTTGTTTAGTAATATGAGGGCCCGAATGAGAAAATTTGCATCTGGCCTTGCTGATGACCTGGTACTTGAGCGCCAGGGGGCTATGTTGAATAAGGATTTAGACTTTGCTCGACTGACCGTTCATATGCATCAAGAATAAGAGAAGAAGAAAAAGATTGCTGAATTTAGAGAGAAAGATAGACAGGCTAAGAGAGCTAGATCTGTGGACCAGCACCAGAGTCAGCCACAGAGGGGTAACTGGGGTAATAAGTGGTCGAAGAAGAAAAAGTTTTGGAATAATGCACAGTTAGCAGCCAGCGCCCCAGCACCCAGGCCACCGACAGACATACAAACTCAGAGTTTTCAGACTTCTCATGGGTCCAAAGCTCTAGGTACACAATCTTAGGGCAGTGTGGCCCAGCAACGTCATACTCGTCCGCGGTGTGAGGTTTGTGGAAGGAATCATCTAGAGAAGTGCTGATTTGAGGGGAGAAACTGCTATACTTGTGGAAAAGTGGGTCACCTTCAAAGAGATTGTCCATCTACTGGTGTAAATACGGGAGGGGGGGGGGGGGGGGAGGGAGGGCTAAGCCCCTAGCCGCCTCCACAACTCCTTTTCCTAAAGGTGCCTCTTTAGCTGTCGGGAGCGGTCGCAATCGGTTATATTCTTTGACTAACCGCCAGGAGGCGAAAGCTTCACCAGATGTTGTCACCGGTATGTTACGAATCTTTTCTCGTGATGTTTATGTATTGCTTAATCCCGGGTCTACTTTTTCTTATATGACCCCTTATGTGGCTGTTAGTTTTGGGTTTGAGCCTGAAGTTATTGTAGAACCCTTCTCTGTTTCTACTCCTGTAGGTGATTTTATTGTTGCTAGAAGGGTATATAGAAATTATGTCGTGTCTATTCATAGTAAAGAAACCGTGGCAGACCTTATAGAACTGGAGATGATAGACTTTGATGCCATCCTTGGGATGGACTGGCTCCATTCGTGTTATGCCACCCTTGATTGCAGAACCTGAAAGGTCACTTTTTCTTTCCCTAATGAGACACTAGTTGTATGGGTAGGGAATTCTGTGGAACCTAGAGGTCACTTTATCTCTTATCTTAGAGCCCGAAAGCTTATTTTCAAAGGTTGTATGTATCATTTAATTCGAGTGAAAGATTCAAAAGTTGGAAACCTTTCTCTGTAGTTAGACCCTGTAGTGAATGAATTCCCAGAAGTCTATCCCGAAGATCTCCCAGGGATACCCCCTGATAGGGAGATAAATTTTTGCATTAATATGTTGCCAGATACTCGTCCTATTTCTATTCTGCCAAATAGAATGGCTCCTGCAGAACTAAAGGAGTTAAAGGAACAGCTTCCAGACCTCCTAGACAAAGGTTTTATTCGTCCTAGTGTTTCCCTATGGGGTGCACCCGTGCTCTTTGTGCGAAATAAGGATGGGTCCCTTCGGATGTGCATAGACTACTGTCAATTGAATAAGGTTACGATTAAAAATAAATATCCTCTTTCTAGGATTGACGACCTTTTTGTCCAGCTTCAGGGTGCCAAGTGCTTTTCAAAAATAGACCTTCGTTCGGGTTATCATCAGTTGAAAGTTAGGGAGGCAGACATACCCAAGACAACCTTCAAAACCTAATATGGTCACTAAGAATTTCTAGTCATGCCCTTCGGGTTGACTAACGCCCCTGCAACCTTCATGGTTCTTATGAATAGAGTATTCCGTCATTTTCTTGACTTGTTCGTTATTGTATTTATTGATGATATTCTGATCGATTCCAAGAGTAAAGAGGATCACGCCAATCACCTCTGAATTATCCTTCAGACCCTTAAGGATCATCAGTTGTATGCTAAATTTTCTAAGTGTCAATTTTGGTTAGACGCTATTGCCTTCCTGGGGCTTATTGTGTCCAGTGACAGGATAAGAGTGGATCCCCAAAAAGTTGAAGCAGTGAGAAAATGGCCCAGGCCTACGACTCCAACCGATATTCAGAGCTTCTTGGGTTTGGCGGGGTATTACAGAAGGTTCGTAGAGAGTTTTTCTTCCATAGGATGCTCCGCTTACTAAACTGACTCAGAAAAAGATGAAGTTTGTGTGGTCTGACTTATGTGAAAATAGTTTTGAGAAATTGAAGGACAAGCTGACTACTGCTCCTGTTTTGACCTTTCTCGAAGGTGTAGATGATTTTATGGTTTATTGTGATACTTTTCATGTGGGACTTAGTTGTGTATTGATGCAGCGTGGTAAGGTGATAGCTTATGCATCTAGGTAGTTAAAGGTGCATGAGCGTAATTACCTCAATCATGAATTGGAGTTAGCAGCCGTGGTGTTTGCACTTAGAATCTGGAGGTACTATCTCTATGGAGTGCATGTTGATCTTTATACTGACCATAAGAGTTTATAGTATGTTTTATCACAGAAATAATTGAACCTCAGGCAGAGACGTTGGATGGAGCTTATGAAAGACTACGATATGAGTTTACATTACCATCTGGGCAAGGCAAAAATTGTAGCCAATGCCCTCAGCAGGTTGTCTATGGACAACCTTTCTTATGTAGAAGAAGGAAAGAAAGAGACGGTGAAGGATATTCACCACCTTGCAAATCTGGAAGTGCGACTCTTAGATTCTTAAGATGGAGGGGTGATTGTTCATAAGTTAGCTAAGTCATCTCTTTGTGCTGAAGTCAAGGAGAAGCAGGTTGAAGATCTCATCTTGATGCAAATCAAGAAAGATGTGGGTCAACTTCTGAGATTTCAGGGTAGATTGTGCATTTCGAATGTTGATGGGCGTGCACACTTTGAGGTATGTCATTCACCCAGGCTCTACTAAGATGTACCATGATCTGAAAACATTGTATTGGTGGAATAATGTGAAACATAATGTAGCTGATTTTGTGTCCAAGTGTTTGAACTGTTAGCAAGTGTAGGTAGAACATATGAGGCCGGGTGGTACTTCCCAAGAGATAGCCCTGCCTTTATGGAAGTGGGAAATGATAAATATGGACTTCATTACAGGACTTTCGAGATCCCAAAACCAGTATAATTCTATATGGGTGATTGTAGATCGGTTGACCAAGTCAGCCCACTTTTTGCATGTGAGGACTAATTATTCAGGAGAGGTTTATGCTATGATTTACATTGAGGAGATAGTTTGATTGCATGGGGCACCAGTGTCCATTATATCCGATAGAGGTACGCAGTTTTCATCTCAGTTTTGGAGTTCCTTTCAGAAGGGTGTAGGTATACAAGTGAATGAGCACAACTTTCCACCCTCAGACAGATAGGCAAGCTGAGCGTACCTGTAACACCCCACATTTTACATGTACTAGTAATGTTCACATAAAATGACATACGACTTGATTTAATTACTACCAAAATTTTTCAAGTGTTCAAGTGTTAGATTGGGGCACTATATGGAAGTCTATTTAGAGACTGTGGCCTTAAACGGAAAAAAAAAAAAAAACAAACAAACATTGACATGGTTATGGAACTTAGGGAGCTAGCAGGTGAGTCACCTGTGTGCTTAGCTTAAAAATTATATATACATGAGGGAGAAGAATTCATTCATAAGCGAACTCACTTGAAGTCTAGACGTTAGTAAAAAGAAAGGGGAACGAAGACAAGGCTTAACGCCGAAACTTTCCAAGTCTTGTGACAAACGAAGCCCAAGTTAGGGAGGCTATTAAAGACAATGGTTTAACATTATATTGGGCCAAGATGTTCAGCCCAAGATTTTTATATAATAGGCCCAACTACATTCATTCACTACTAACAAAAATTGAGCCCAAACAAAGTGCAAGAAAGAGTAAGGAAATGGGCCACTAAAGCCCATTGATTTAGAGATCCAAAAGGCCCAAGTGAAAGGGGAAAATTAGTCATTGACCAACTTGAGTTAATCAGCTACAAATGTTAGGAGAAAGTCGGTCTAAAGTCTCCTTAAAAAGGGACCAAAACCGAGCTCTAGGTTAACCAAAGAAAAGACCAAAAATTTCAGAATTTCTCTCTAAGTTTCTCTTGGTATTTCTTCACCTTGGAAGGCAACCAAAGGCTACTTTTGGAGTTCTTGAATTAGACCTACACCTTGGGAGTTAAGGTATGTAAAAATAACCATATACTTGATATGAATTTTCCATGGAAAACAAGATAAGTTGGCTGGTTCACTGTGCAGGAATTTCTGGACAGCTTGTGTCCTGAAAGTTGTTGTTTGGTTTTCTTGGCTTTGGAACGATTCTTACCATGATTTTTGACTTTAATATGATATAAAGTTGAGGTTATTAACCTGTTATAGTGTGTATATGTTTTCCAAGGTTGCTGGACTGTTTTGCTAGTTCTTTGGAAACAAGTATCCTTATATGATCTTATGTGCTTCCAAACTGGTATTGGACTGTTTTGTTGAGGGGGATGTTGTTTCACGTTTCCCCTACGTTTTGAGCTATTTTGTGACTATGTTAAGGTTTATTTGATGTATATATATGTTGGGAGCATCTGGTTCAAAGTTGGGACAAGTATGAATTGTTAACGACGAAATGTAAGGAGACGACAAGATGTTGTGCTTCTTAGTTGAGCGTTTAGTAAAATGGTTACGTGTTGTAGTTATGGACTGTTGCCAGCATGTTATAGAGCTAATATAGGATGTATACATCATGTATATGATAATCTATGCTGGTTGAATACAGTTAGAATTGAGAAAGTCGGAATAACACCATTGAGTTGATGGTTATACGTTTGTTGCCAAAGTGTTGTGTCTTGTGAGATTGGGCTGTCCAGATGCATTGATTAGCTGCTAATACTAGCTTTAAAACATGATATTGTAGATAAATAGTTGGAAGAAAAGAAGTCATTTCGACGTAAAAACAAGTTGATATGTCGAGGTATGTAAGGCTATTCGACCTCTTATTATTTGGCATGGAATCCAAAGTCTTCATTGGCACATAGAGATCTTTACAAACTTTGACATAACCACTCCACTCTTTAACATGTACTTGTGTGTCCAGATTCGAGTATTGTCACTGCTGCATACATACATTGGGTACCATGACATATGAGTCTTCTTTTTAGCTAAATAAAGTTCATACGTTGTTTATGTCCTACATGTTTCACTAATTGTACAACCCACTCTTTTCATTATGATATGATGTTACATGGACACATACTTGTCATTTGTCATGCTTATAGTCTTATAGCTCAAATGTTACGACCACCAAAGATTCATCTCAAAAGTAATAAGAAGATATATGTATACAGTTGCTTCTGTTGGGTGGTATCCCAGGGGTGAAAGAATCACCTAGCATGGGTCAATCCCAGTATTACAGGGGGTATCCCAGGGGTGAAAGGAAAGCCTAGCATGGGTCGATCCTGATATAGAATTACCACTGATCAACTGGTCATTTGTATTACATGTTGTGCACAGATTATTCAAGTAATAAGAGTAAAGTAACATAATTGTTATAAGATACATGACTCCACCATATTCATAAAGGTGGTCTTTTACCCTACAACAGTACATGGTTTCATTTGAGTTTTTATCTCATATATAGTACATGTTGCCTTACATATTCAGTACATTATTTCGTACTGACGTCCCTCTTGGGGGACCTGCATTCCATGCTGCAGGTACAGAAGCTAATAAACCTCCCTAGTAAGAGTACAGGATATCAACCGCAGTCATTGAGCTCCAGGTTGCTTCGGGGCTTTGAGTCTTATCATATCTTTTTGCATTGTATAGTATCTTATCATGAGGCGGGGCCTATCCCGACCCTTATAAGATAACGTTTCTTGTCTAGAGGCTTGTAGACTACGTAAAGTATAGTATGGTCATGTATCGTACCGTAGACATTGTGGCTCCAACGGCCTAGTCATATAATATCTTTTGGCTTGCTAGTCCTATTTATCTTTTGAGGGCATGTTTAGTATGAAAGTAACTTATAATGTTCATAGGTAATGTATCGCTACAGGTTGGTTCTCCCGAGCCTTACCGGCAACGGGTGCCAGTCCGCCTTAATAGGATTTGGGGCGTGACAGTACCATTCTGACCCTCGAAGATATGTTGAGGGCATGTGTTATTGATTTCACATGTAGTGGGGTAGATCACCTGCCACTGGTTGAATTCGCTTATAATAATAGCTACCATGCCAGCATCAAGATGGCTCCTTTTGAGGCTTTATATTGGAGGAGATGTAGGTCTCCGATAGGATGGTATAAAGTGGGTGAGACATAGTTGTATGGGCCTGATCTTGTTCATCAGGTGATGGAGAAATGAAAATCATTAGAGAACAACTCAAGACTACTCAGAGTCGTCAGAAGTCCTATGTCGATGTTCGGAGAAGATAACTAGAGTTTCAAATTGGTGATTGGGTGTTTCTCAAGGTTTCTCCTATGAAAGGAGTTATCCAGTTTGGAAAAATGGGTAAATTGAGCCCTCGTTATGTAGGGCCATATCAGATTTTGAAAAAGATTGGTACAATTGCATAGGAGTTAGAATTCCCTGCAAGTTTGGGTTTCGTTCATCCGGTATTCCATGTATCCATATTGAAGAAATGCATTGGAGATCATTCTATGGTATTGCTAGTAGAGAGTATCAAAGTGACAGACTCCTTGTCTTACGAAGAAGAGCCCATTGAAATTCTAGATCACCAAGTTCAAAACTTGAGGAACAAAGAGATAGCCTCAGTAAAGGTACTGAGGAGGAATCAGAAAGTCGAAGAAGCAACTTGGGAGTTAGAAGATGACATGAGAATTAAATATCCCAATTTGTTTGATTCGATGGAGGGGGATACAGAAGGTACTATTCCTATCTTATCTTTCTTACTCCTTTATTATGCTTGAAATTGTGTCTGTCTGTGTCCCGTATCATTATTCGGGGACGAATGATCCTAAGGGGGGATAATGTAATGTCTCGCAATTCGGGCTACAATATAGACCATGATTTCGATGCATTGCTAATCTCGAAGCCATAAAATCCTATGCCAATATGGTATGTTAATTATTGTGTTGCATGTGAATCCGCTCAAGCTTGAATTTAGACCATAGAGGTCCTTCAACTCAAGGACGAGTTGAAACTATTTCGATCGACTAAGTTTTAGTAGATGTTGTAAAGCATGTCAGATTTCATCGACCATAACTCTCTGTGTATGCTGAATTAGGAAGCCTACTATGTGTCAAATGATAGGTATTCGAGTTATCTTTCCAATGATACCAATTTGCCTAAAATCCCACACCCGAGTAAGAAGTTATGGCCCTTCAAAGTGATAAGAGTCGCCTAACCAATCGCCCATGGCCACTGGAAAGCATAGACAATAGTCTAGGCGGTGCCTATGTAAACATAGGCGATAGGCTAGACGACGCCTATGCAAACATAGGCGATAGCCTAGGTTGCACCTATGTGAACATAGGCAACGGGATGGGCGGCGCCTATGTAAGGAATTCTGGTGATTTAAACACTCCGTGTTGAGGACAAAGTGGTCCTTTTCCACCCTTACTTAGCCCTAAAACACGAGATTTAGTTCCAAGGACCCCAAAATACATATTCTTGCATCAAAAGTGCTCAAGATTTTCCTTTGGGTTTCAAAATAAAAACCCAACTAGTTCAAGATTTGACCGTAGTTTTTCAAAGATAATTACATATTTGGAATCACCAATCCGCAAGCTTCAAGAAACACCTATTGTCCTTGGAAATAGAGGTACGTGGGGTTATCCAAAAATCTCATGGGTGTAGTTTTTTTTATGAACATGCATGCTTTTAAATGGGGGTTTTCAATCAAATGCTAATATCTTGCTTCAATATGATTTCTAAGTCATTTACTTTAGTCATGAGAATTGTTTGCCTATATATACTTCAATGGTTGAAACCATGCATATGTGATTTGAGATTTTCCATAGAAGTTTGATAAATATAAATGATAAATTGTTATCAAATTCCCATGATAATTTTTCGATACTCCATATTATATTGTGATCAACAAAAGAGAGCATGAATTTGAAATAAATATTGTTCACCGCTTGTAAATGATGAAGCACCTTGGTTTTTACATGATTATGCATATGTGGATATGATATTGATGACTTGTAAGTCGGGTGTGATGATATCCTTCAAAATACGATATGTGATTGAATAAAAAATGAAATTTGAATGTATTGATTTTACATGAGAAAGGTGGATACCCGAAGAAGGCGTTTGAGACACAAGGGCTCATCGCTGGAATAACGTGTTTGCCGACATGGAATATTGGTACCAGGCTAAGAGATCTTGTGTACTTCACTTCATGTCATTCCCAAATTAGGACTATAGGTAGGATCCCAAGCCAAATGATCTTAGGAGCTACCATTGGGTCGAGACACCATGCTGTGTGGTCTTGAGTGTCTCTCCCTCACTTATACTCTAATTTCAGCGGCAACTGAGGTTTGACAGTTGCTTTAAATTATGTAGGGTATTCCACCTAGCTCAGTTGCATTTCATTATTGCTGAGAAAAACTATTGCATTACACCCATGTGCTTTCAAATGATTTGATACGACATTGCTTTATTATGGCTCTCAACTATATTTTGTAAAAATATTAAGTTTTGCTTTGATATCTCCGTGTGCCAGTACTTTTGTGCTGATCCCCTCCCCTCTCCAACCTCTTAGGTTCAGAGGACCAGTCTAGGGGTAAAGAGAATCAGTAGATCATTCAGACAGAGTTGCAGAGACAAGTGGTGAGCCTTCTATGTTTCGGAAGGAATTATGTCCTGCAGTCCTTTTATCTTATATTCAATTTTAGAGGTATGCTGGGGACCTTGTCCCAATTTTCAGATAGATATTATTTCAGTCATGTAGTAGAGATTTCACAGACGGTTCTAGAGATGTTAATTTAGATTGTGGGACACTATTCCTCATTTTCATTTTCATATGATTCTTGACCATGTTTCTGTTATATTGTGTTTCTTCCGCATTACTTTGATCATATGAATTAGGTGCATGATTACTAGACAAATAGGGGTGTTTCGGGCCTCCATGGTTCGAAATTCTCATCACAGCCAGGCCCTGGTTCGGGTCGTGACAGCAAGTCGTCAAATTGATGACTTATCAACCCCCCAAACTTAAACTATTTCTTGTCCTCAAGCAATCAAGAATAATTCAATGAGATAGGGTATTTAACTCAAATCCATCTTGAAGAAAGCTATACTAAAGGAATAATCTAATAAAGCTCTACTAACACTTTCCACGCATGTCATGGTAATAAGTAAATCAAAATTTTTCAATAAGCACATATTTATGAAGCAAGGATGGAAGTTTGTATCAAATGAACTTTCCAAATCACAAAACATCTTAAGATAAGACACAAAATCATCAAAGATTGTCTCAATCTTTACAATGCAACTTACTTCACTCATTTACCCAAACCAATAGTAAAATGTCACCCTCTACCCAAAAGTATAGATGCTGCTCACATGCAAGAGTTAGCTCCACAAACCAATATATTTCAATTCTTAAGGGAGCTCAAATAAAGAAAGAATTCACACTCACTCTCACAAAGAAATTCAAGTACATCGAATAGAACCATAGGCTTGCCCTTTGTGTTTTTTGCCACTAATATTAACTTACTTAGTTTGGAATCACCAAGGTATTGTGGGTTAAGATGAAGGTTTAAGGTATGGGAAGGAATATATATGGATCAAGAGACTAAAGGACCTCCTTCAATGCAATTGCTCAATCCTTTCTACCCATAAAATTTTCAAACCACCCACCTTATTCTTTTTCAAATCATTTTCCATATTTTCCTAACTTTTTGTTTAACATTTACCAAACCATTCAAAGCTACTATTTTTTTCTTTCACTTCTTTGACTTTTTCAAGAGATTTTCTACTTATAAGCCTTTTTTCGCCCCTCACTCCATTTTTTTTAAGTTCTATGGGCTAGGCTATTCAACTTTTATTTTAAGCACATGTGTTGACAATCTTACATACACCTTTTTTATCTTTTCTTTGATCATCTTCTCCCAAATACACAACCCCTCAAACTTAGGCTTTTGCCTATAATTAATTATTTAGAATCATGCAACGCATCAAAGGAGGTTAAGTGCCAAAAGAGAGATTTTCAAAAGGATTTAGGTGTTTTAGCATGATTATCATTTCAATAAGAAAGAAAGATAGGCAAAAGAGCTCAAATGGATTAAATAGGGAACAATGTTAAGGTAGAAATTTGGCTATGTGATGGGTCAAAAAGGGCCTCGGGTCATCCTCCAAACCAAGCTTGACTAGAATTTTGCTTTGAATACACTTGGAGCAAGTTCTAGACTACATATATGTACAAGAATTATTCAAAAATCTCACCACTCATGGCATCGTACTCATAGAGAAAAAAGTTAGTCTCCCAAACAATTTGAGCGATTTGAGCTTCATAAATTACTCCGAGTAAATGACTCATCCTTGTAAAGGGAGAAAAAAATTGAGTTTAATGGTCTCACGCAAAAGAAAAATCAAGACATCCTTGATCTTGCAACTATATTTTCGATTTTTCTCACAAACACTTCATTCCTTGCCAATGACATTTTGGAAGTATTTTTGAATTTTTCCTTCTTCCTAGTTAACCAAAATGCCTAGATACTTCACCTAAGGATGTCGCCTCGTCATCCCTTATGGGTGAATTATCACTCGGTTTGACAAAGAAACTAAAATAAAATAAAAATAATAGATCTAAAGAAAGATAAAATAAAAATTTACTCCTTAGGAATAAACTCAAAAGAAAACCCTTGGAGTTTATTAGACATGTATATACAAAAGGAGACAAGAGTAATGCGCACAATTGGATACCACATTTAGATTAAGTGCATGACATATATTCAACAAAAAAATGACAATAATTGACATCATTATCAAAATGTCCGACAAGGGCTCATCTAAGGAAATGTCAATAATAATAATTAAAAAATACAAACAAAAACAAAACAAGTCCCACAAGGGCTAAAGTAAATAAACATGACAAAATATAACGTGTACACACAAATATCAAAGTAATAACATAAAGTATGTCCATACAGTCTTTTCAACGAAATACCATAAAAGGAAATAGTAGGTACCGAGCATCAAATAAATCATAAAAATATTCCACCCCTACTAAAGATATTGCATCATCTCAAATGTGAAAGTAAAAGAGAGTAGAGGAGGCTAGAGACTCCCTGTGGCATACTGGGCGCCCGGATCCCTGTCGGTGAATGTTCTCACTGTTCAATAGGAGCCTTGTCAGATTAGGCTCCTCTCATCGAGTATGCTATGAAGGGTGACTCATTATCATGCTGAGTGCTAGAACTATCCCTAACCATCCGTGCATGCTCTTCATCCCTGGATATGTAAGGCAAGCTCAACCTGTCGGGCCTCAGGTATCCCATCTATAAGATCAACCTCGGCCTCATCATCAATGTCCTCATAAATTTATATAAAAAAAATCATCAAATGGAAGCATTGGGCCAAAAGTCTCCAACGGAAAATCAATCTCTGCCTCATCAAGACCGAAAGAGGGCTATTCGGATTGAAACTCTGCCCGTAAACTATCAAGATCTGCCCTCACAGATGCCACCCCCTCATAATCTTCCCTTGCCTCAAGCGTGACTACTCTTTGCTCTAAATTTTCTACGCGGGCACATAGAGGTTCTATAGCCACCTGAATAAACTGGGGAATGTCTGCCACCAATCGGGTAAGAGTAGCATTATTTGCAAAGTCTTGGAAGCAACCTTGGCAAACATCATCATAGAAGACCGTGCCAATTGTGTGGGCTAAGGTAGTGGTGCAGTGCTTGATGACAGAGGAGTATCAGTGTAATAATGATGAGTCTCAGAATCAAGTGTAGAATTTGGAGAGATCTCTATTCCCTCTAAGATCGGCAACCCTTTCACACCCAATTCTACCAAAATCAAAACTTTCCTCTTTATGCTCGTAGGGTTATCCTTATCCTTGCAATGTGTGATGTCGATGAATCCTGCATATATAACCTGTCTATCAATCTTGGAGAGTATCGGGATGTTAAACTTAAGGAAAAGCATAGATATGAGTGCCGAAAAGGGCAATAAAGTGCTCGGTTGCTTTGTCCTGAACTTTATCGCCTCCGCTATCAACTCTCCGGGATTGGTCAAAATTTTATACATGATGCATTGGACAATGATAACCCTATCAACCACGACATCTTGGTCATTTCTTGAGGGGAGTAGATGATTAACCACAAATCCAAGCCAATGTTTGGCTGGAACCAAAAGATCTCTCCTCTTGATTTGACCTTTACCATTAGCCGATGGAGGAAGGCCCTTAGCAATTACTCGAGAAAGCCACAAAAAATTTTGACGGCCGCCAAATATCATCTTCTTGCACTTCACCATGGAATTCAAGTCACAAGCAAAATAGAGCACATTGATCTTACAGGCCGTGCAAAGAACTTTCACCCCTAGAACTAATACACTCTAGATACACGGTTGTTCAACAATTGGCATTTTATATTTTTGTTCATTATGCCGAACAACGTAGGAAGCATAGAATTCATGAACAATATCCAGAGAGGCGTCATATCCATGAAGAGTTTTCATAACCGTTCTTTAACCTCGGCAATTATTTTGGGGAAATGGGTGCCCACTCCTTTCATACTTAAAACCTTCTTGGGATTGAAGCCTCGAGTAGTTACCCAAGAATCATATAACTCTTTCACACCATCCACACTAAACCGGATTTGATCCGCCTTCTTTCCAATCTCCTGTGTACAATCAGTGGTAGCTTGGACATTCAGGACTTTTGAACTATTTTTAGAGGCCGGTTCTTTTCCCTTTGCGGAAGTAGCCTTTTGTTTTCCTTTATCCGGGGCATTACCCTTTCTAGATTCTTGTGGAAAGTTATTCCTTGGAGACATACCTATGAGAAAGAAACAAAACAAAACCAAAACAAAAGAGAAAAGGTAAAACATGTTCTTGGAATTTTGTACATTAAGAAAAAAACTTAAAGATAAGAAAAGAAAATATTTGTTTATTTGATGCAAGGCAATTTCATTATTAGAGTCCATGGGATGCATTCATTACAACATTTAATCATTTGGGCTCTAAATTATCTCACTTTCTTCACATTTCACAAAGGTAGTTCATAGGACATCCAAAACCTCCAATGGAAATAAGAATGACCAAT
Source organism: Capsicum annuum (assembly GCF_002878395.1). Taxonomy (NCBI): domain Eukaryota; kingdom Viridiplantae; phylum Streptophyta; class Magnoliopsida; order Solanales; family Solanaceae; genus Capsicum; species Capsicum annuum. Next base: position 115,076,414 of record NC_061114.1, read on the forward strand.
ACCCTTAAGAATGTTTTCATCTAATCTATCATTGGGTAAGGCCAGCATTCATGTCTCCTGATTAGGCATAGTGACCAACAAGAACCATGGATGTCATATTTCTCAACAAACTCCTTCAACCAATGAATACTAAATATTTCATTTTTAGGATCAATTGGACTCATAATGATGCATAAAAAATGACCACATTATGCCCAAAGGAGAATCACATTGGCCATTACAAGCATACAAGACATTTCTCTCTTATTGTCATTTTAACAAACACATGGTGGGTATGCTAGCTAAGAACTTGGAGAAAGAGAATAGAAGCACAAGAGAATAAGTTCATCTCACTAAATCATCTCCAAACACATTCAAGATGCTCATATTATCATACTTGAGCCACCCACCATAGAAAACAAGCAAGAAAGGTTTAATAGACATTTTGTCAAACACATGGTCCACTAGCTTCATTTAAGAGAGTATTATGAATCAAACTAGTGAAACAAGACACCAATGACAACATAATTATCCAACAATTATTAATCATACCAATAAGCTCATAACAACCAACTTTAAACGACCATTTATCATGAGGTATGAAACATTATGTCCATTCTTTAAGAGAATTCAAAAGCATACCTTTAACTTGATTTAAGAGAGAAAAATGAACCCCAAGTCCAAAGAATTATATTGATTCTTGTTAGTTCAATTATTGTTGAAGAAAGCGAGGATGTTGATTGTGAGAGACTAAAGTCATTGAGATGGAGTTGTAATGAAAAAAAGTTTAAGTTGTTGACTGTTTTGGCTCTTTTTTACGTGTTTAAAGAAGTTTTGGGATGACCGGGTTGGGTCAGCCCAACAAAATCTGACCCATTTTAAAGACACCCTAGATTTTATAATGACCTGCACGCCAAGTGCTTTGTACCTATGTTTGGCCTGCTTACGCAGGTCCAGTACAGGTTGCAGTAGACTGTAACAGCTGTGTTTGCGTCCAATACGTGATGGACCTGCGCCTAGACGGCTTGACCAGTTCCAGCACAGGTTGGGACAGTTTACACACTAAAACCTACTGCTGTTGTGTCCCATATGCGCCTGGACTGCTGCAGCAAGTCCAGCGTAGGGCTAGGAAATGACCTCCAGTGTCTTGGCCCAAATCTGTGCTCCAAACACTCCCCTTTGCACCTCACCTATGACTGACCTGCTCAAGCAGGTGCAGCGCAGGTTGTACCAGCTTGGCACATGATTTTTCTTCACAAAGTTCTTGGTTCGGAGCTTAGTTTTGAGCCTCTGAGCCAATCTTTTTGCACCCAAATTTTATGATATTACCTACATCAACCAAAAATAAGATAAAATTAGTATAAAAAACATTATAAACATCAAAAATAAATCATAGGTTGCCTCCCAAGAAGCGCCGTAATTATAGTCGTGGCACGACATTACTTGGTCATCATTTTGGATCTTTGAAGTGAAGCGACTTAACCTTAGTCGGTCCGGGTCCACCCATATGATAGTGTTTTAATCATTGCCTATTCACCATAAATTTCTTCTTATCATGATCTTCCAACTCAATAGCTCCACTAGGATAAACATTTGAGATCATGAATGGGCCCGACCACTTTGATCTAAGTTTTCTCGTAAAGAGTTTTAATCTTGAATTGAAGAGGAGGACATTATCACGCATATAAAACTCTCTCTATAATTTCTTGGCATTATGCCACTTCTTCATCTTCTCTTTGTACAACACGAAGCTCTCATATGCTTTGATTCAAAACTCTTCCAACTCATAAAGTTGATTCACTCTCGATTTCGAAGCGTCCTCCCAATCCATATTCAACTTCTTCAAAGTCCATAAATCCTTATGTTATAACTCAACGGGTAAGTGACAAGCCTTCCCAAACACCAATTGGTAGGGGGACATACCAATAGGATTTTTATAGGCTGTTCTATATAACCAAAGAGCATCATCGAGTTATCTCACCCAATTCGTATGACCAACGTTCACGGTTTTCTCAAGGATGGACTTAATTTCACGATTAGAAACTTCAACTTGGCCACTAGTTTGGGGATGATAAGGAGTAGAAACATTATGCTTTACCCCATACTTATCAATCAAAGCATCGAAGACCCGATTACAAAAATGAGAGCCGTCATCACTAATAATTGCCTTTAGAGTCCCGAACCTTGTAAAGATGTACTTCTTTAAGAAAAAAGTGATACTTTTTCCTTCATTGTTCGGTAAAGAAATGGCTTTCACCCACTTTGAGACATAATAGATGGCTACCAAGATATATTTATTACCATATGAGCTCACAAAGGGACCCATGAAGTCCATCCCCTACACATCAAATAGTTTAAGCTCGAGATTGGGCTTAAGAGGCATCTCATGCTTCCTCAAAACATCACTTTATATTTGACATTGAGCACATGTTTTAACCAAATCATAAGCATCTCTATGAAGGGTAGGATAATAGTATCCACTTTGAAGAACCTTAGCAGTCATTCGGATCCCATCATGATGACCACCAAATGGAGAAGAGTGTCACGCCTCAACAATATCTCTCATTTCTATCTCTATGACACACCGATGGATCACACCATCCACACACTCCCTAAACAAGAATGGTTCATCCCAAAAATGCTTTTCCATATTAAATAGGAACTGCTTCTTTTGATAATGATTTAGATCATTGAAAAGAATGCCATTCACAATATAGTTAGCATAATACTCATACAAAGGTGTAATGCTCCCCGAAAGTGACATGACTAGCTCATCGGGGAAAGTGTCATCAATATCAATCTCACCCAATTTCTCATGATTGGATTCAAGGTGGGAAAGGTGGTCAGCAACTTGATTCTCACACCCCTTTACATCTTTTACTTTAAAATCGAACTCTTGCAAGAGCAATATCCACCTAATCAATCAAGGTTTTGCCTCTTTCTTTTCCATGAGATATCTACGAGCGGCATGCTCTGTGTGTACAACCACTTTCATGGCCAACAAATAGGCCCTAAACTTTTTAAAAGCATATACCACCGCTAATAACTCTTGTCCATAATCGTATAATTACATTAAGCATCATTCAACATCATACTTGAATAGTAAATTGTGGAACAACTTCTCTTTTCCGATTGCATAGTAAATTGGGTGGCATAACTTATCTTTTCTTTAGACCAAAACTAAACCTAGAGCAATACCACTTGCATCACACATTAATTCAAAGGGCAATGACCAATCCGGAGCTACTATGATAGGAGCCGACACAAGGAGTTCCTTGAGGAAATTAAAAGCCTTTACACAATCATCATCAAATTCAAATTTTGATTTTTTTTCAAAAAGCTTAAATAAAGGATGAGCGATCTTCGAGAAATCCTTAATAAAACACCGATAGAATCCAACATGACCAAGAAAACTTCTAACATGCTTTACGAAAATTGGCAGGGGTAACTTAGCAGTTACCTTAAATTTTGCTTGATCCACTTGGATTTCCTTTCCCAAAATTTTGTGGCCTAGAACAATACCTTCCTTAATCATGAGGTGACTTTTTTCCAATTCAATACAAGATTAGTCTCCACATATTGTTCAAGGAACTTACTTAGTTGAGTAAGGCAAGAATCAAATGAGCCCCTACCTACGGAGAAGTCATCCATGAAAACCTCTATTGTATCCTCTACCATATCGGCAAAAATGGACAATATGCATCATTAGAATATGGTTGGCGCATTGCATAACCCAAAGGGCATGCGCTTGAAAGCTAATGTGCCATAGGGACAAGGTAGTTTTTTTTTGGTTTTTTTGGGAGATGCAGATGTTATTGTAACCCAAGTAACCATTAAGGAAGCAATACTAACCTCAAACAGCTAGTCTATCCAATATTAAATCGATAAAAGGCATGGAAAAGTGGTCTTTCTCAATCTACGAGTTCAATTTATGATAATCCATACACTCTCTAACCCGTGACTGGGCGCATAGGTACAGGATCATTATTATTATTTAGGACCACCGTCATGCTATGCTTCTTAGGAACACATTGGACCGGACTCACCCATGTGCTATTTGAAATATGGTAGACAACTCCCGCATCAAGCCACTTATTGATTTCCTTCTTGACCACCTCTTGCATCGGTTGATTTAGTCTTTTTTGGTGTTCCACACTAGGAATATAATTAATGTTTAACTTGAATTTATGAGAACAAATTTTAGGAGGAATGCCTATAATGTCTACGATAGTCCATCCGATAGCACGATGGATTTTTTCACAATTGATTTCAAGGCATCCACTTGACAAGGTTCAAGATCACCCGCTCCAATGATTTGCAATATGTTATCCTCACCCAAGAAAACATATTGGAGATGGGATGGTACCAACTTAAGTTCGAGTTGAGGTGGTTCAATAATAGACGACTTGGCAGGTAGACTCTCACAAATTTTCAAATCAAGATCCAATTTGACCGGGTTCTTAGTGTAATATCCAAGACCCATCAATGAAGCTACCACCTCATCATATTCTTCAACCACCTCACTTCCAAAGTTCCACAATATATCCACCAAGGGGTAATTCAAAAGATCCATTTCAACGGTGTTAGCTACCTCATCATCAACCAAATCAATCACCGAAATAACTTGCAAGCCCATCAGTTGCTTCATGGACTTACACACATTAAAGGATACTTCTTCATTGTTCACCAAAAATTTCATCTCCTCATAGTCCACATCCACTAAGGCCCTTCCGATAGCTAAGAATGTTCTACCAAGAATGATTGGGACCTCATGATCAATCTCACAATCAAGAATAATAAAGTCGACCGGAAAGATAAATCGATCAACTTTCACCAAAAATCATACAACACACCCAAAGGATTTTTGATTGAATGATCAGCCATTAGAAGCCTCATAGAGTTAGACTTAGGAGCACCCAAGACTAACTGTTAAAACACGGTAAATGACATCAAATTAATACTTGCCCCAAGATCACACAACACTTTTCTGAATTTACAGACCCCAATAGTGCAAGGAATAGTGAGTGCGCCCGAGTCTTCTTTCTTTACCACCATTGTGCTAGAGATATAACACTACAATTGTGGGTTACCTCAATTGTTTCAAAATTCATGACTCGCTTCTTTGTAACCAAGTCCTTCGTAAATTTAGCATACCCGAGTATTTCTTGTAAGGCTTCTAGCAAAGGAATATTTATTGATAAATTGCTAAACTTTGCAAGAAACTTGTTGAACTTGGTATCATCATCCTTCTTCTTGAGCCTTTGTGGGAATGGGGGAGGAATTTTGATTTGTGGGAATGGAACAATTGGAGTTTCATCCACTTTTGGAATATCATCATCAACCACCGTCGGAGTTTTCTCATTTTCAATATTTTTTTCTACTACCATCGCTCGTTCAATACTTGTCTCATTAGGCTTTGGATCATTATCAAGTGGCTCTTCTAGCCTCTTTCTCTTTTCATTCAAGTGTTCTTTATTTTCCTTTTCATTGGGGTCTTCACCAAGATCAACAACATCTTTACCAATATTCTGACCAATCCTAGAGACAATAGCCATGATATGAGCAATATTTTTAGGATTGACAATCGTGTTACTAGGTAATCCACCCTTTGGTTTTGCATTAAGTTATGCCAAGATTTGGCCCAATTGAGTTTCAAGTTGCTTGATAAAGGCCGAGTGAGATGTCACTGTTTGATTTAGTTATGAGAAGTCACCTTTCATTTCTCTCACCATATTGCCGGTCCCCTCAACACCCATTAAAATTCGAGCAAGGACATCTTCATTTTTGAGCTTATCCAAGTCAATGGAACTTGACTCTTTACCCTTTACCCAATCATGTGGAGGTACATAGCAATCATAATCTCTCTTCTTATATCTCCAATACTGATCTCTATTATGATCTTTATCACACCAATCTCTATCACGATCTCTTTCCTTCCAACCTTGACTCCTATCTTGCCTTTGATAGGTAGGGCGGGAACCCCCCTATTGGTTTGACAAAAACTGAATTTCTTTGTCAAGGGAGTTCGTTTCCTCATCATCATAATATTTAGCACTCTTAGAAGCAATGAATTTAACCTCCTTAGGAGGAGCTCCCATCATATGCTTGGTGAGAAGATCAAGTTGCGTCATCACTTTAGCCATATTTGCATCTCTTTCTTTATTTTTTTCTTTTGCTCTTGGCTTACAAAAAATATGGAGGAATCCCCTACAGACACCTCGGTATCTCTTGTATTCCACCCTCTACTTTGCTTGGCCACTTGATCTAATAAATTTGACACAATATCATATGATAGTCTAACAAAAGAACCCTCGGCCGCATTATTGGCTACCGTCTTGCTCAATTGATCAAATGACCTATAGAAAATTTAAAGGAGCATTTTATTTGGAAACTTTAGCCATATTTGCTAAATTTCTCAATTGTTGAATCATTTCCAAGCCTCATATAATGGTTTGCTATTAAGTTGGCAAAAGTTGATGATTTCATCTCTTAGTTGCAACATCTGAGAATGGGAAAGTATCTTTCTAAGAATGCCTCCATGAGCCTAACCCATGAAGTGATAGACCCTACGGGCAAAGACCGTAACCAGAAGACCGCTTCTCCCATTAAAGAAAATAGGAAAAAATGCAATTGAATTGACTCTTGAGATATGTGGGGCATGTCAAATGGGTAAAATACCTCAAAAAAATTTGTCAAGTGTTGATTAGCATCCTCATGTGCTTGCCTCCAAATAACCCTTTCATTTGAAGCAAGTAAATCATCATGCTAGTAACGTGAAATACTCTATTTCCTTTCATCGGTGGAATACGAATAGCACTAGCTCGACCCGTATCATTGAGGTGATCCTCATTCTCATGATATCTATCAATCATCTCGGTATGACTATCGTGTTGACTCATAGTATCGTGTATACTATTATGCACATATGAGAAAGAACAAAAACACCAAACAATGTAAAATAAAATACTACGGTTAACCCAATGTAACTAAAAATACTACAAGAGTGAAAACTATGTTTCACTCCCCGGCAACGGTGCCATTTTTGATAACGCTCAAATTACACTCTTGAATGAGCGTAAGCGATCATTGTCAATATAACCCAACTTAGGTTGGGGTTGAATCCACAAGGAGTGAAATCATAGAATTCAAAACTCAAGAGTATTGATAGTCTACTAAAAGATGACCCGTAGTGTGAATAAAATAAACATAACTATAAAATGGGGGATTTAGTTTGAACATGTTTGTAAATGATAACTACTTCAATTTTAGTGCACTATCTTGACGTTAAAAAATGTTAAGAGTGAATTCAATTGAGAATAAGCCTTGGGGTTATGCAATTCTAGGTGTGGGTTCATGCATGGGTACTTGACCACTTATCCAAATTTTTGCTAAAAGTCATGGGTAGGCTAGATGTCAATGTATTATGTCAATCTTTTAATTACAACACCATATTTCACAAATAGGTTCTTTCTAACACGTCACAAGTGTGATAATTTTTCACATCTATTGCCTTAATTTACATCATTATGTCTAATAGATATCATTAAATGAAATGAATCAAGTTATTGGTTGAGTTTATTCCTCACCCATGTCCCTTCTTTCACGAATGACATGGGTTCTAGGGTGGTTAGGATTTGCAACCCCCAACTCTTAATTAATCTATGAAATAAATGCAACACCCATCACGACTAATTAATTAGAAAAATAATTAGCTAAAATCAATGCACTACCACAACCTAAGCAAGCATAACCCCAAGATTTAGAATTAGCTACTCATAGATAAAAGGGATAAGAATATACCAAAGTTATCATTGACTTCATCTATGAGAAATAGAGACAATGTAGTTCCACACTTAGGGTTTCAATAATTCTTCAACGAAAAATCACTAACATATATTTTTTATTCAAGCTTAGAAAAAAATTCTTCTAAGATGAAAATATAGATGCTAAGTTGTGAAGAGAGAAGCTAAAAAGATAAGAGAGATGCTGTGTTCAAAAGATAAAGGCTAGGTCTTGAAAAATGAGCTAAAATCCTCTTTTTAAAATCCCACTCTATATTTGATGAAAATTACAAAACTACCATATTGCTCTTGATCTACTTGAGCGGATCTAAAATGGATGGAGAGAAGATGGCTAGCAGCTCCAAAGCAGATGCAAAGCGGATGACTCTTTTCCTTCATATTTGGCCTCTTGATGACTTGAATGACTTGCCCATCTTACCTTTTTATTTTTACCAACATAAATGAGCATTAAGTAAGAGAGTACCATTAAATTAATGGAAAAACACGATAATTTGGGCTTAAAAGGTGCTAGCAAGTCATCAAATTGACGACTTATCAGACATCCTAAAGATGTGCATAGTGAGTATTGTATATTGAAGAACTAGAAAATTCTTCATGAACTTTTAATTTTGCTTGTTCTCATGATAAGTTGGTTGGACCAACGAGATTTGATCTCTTAAAATCTAAAAAATATAAAAGGTAAATATGGGCCCGTTCACTAGTCATGTGATCTATTAAGATGTATCGATATAAGATGATCACTTGTACGTTTATTGTCAACCTGTAGTTTGACATTCATAAAGTTGCTTTCTCAATAAAATTGAGTCAAGAGCATAAAATTTAGATTGTGTAATCAAGATAATTTATCTTGATGATGATGGTTTGATATTGAATGCCTTTGATAAATAGTTAAACCATTGCTAATGTGAACAAAGCTTCATATGTTGATCTAAAATATGATATGTTGTATATAATAACACTTGTATGCATTAGACCAATAAATTATGATTATTTTTTCCATCCCAATTGGGTCAAGGTTAGGAACCAACTATTCCATCTAATAGTTTTAATATGCGGTATATAATTAATGAATATACCATGATACATAAAGATAGATTCCTCAAAGAAGATGGAGGATGTATGTTAGTTTTCCTAAAATAAGGGGTAAATTGTAAGCAACTATAAAATATGTTAGGAATTATCATCAGATCCTCATTCAAAAGATAATTCAAGTCAAATGCCGAAAGCATCTCATGTTAAAGCTGTAAGTGATCCTATTTTATATTCCTAAAGGACAAAATCTATGCATGTAAAAAGCATGGTAGATCAATCAGTTCTAAATTAAATAATACTTGAAAAGGATAAGGAATAAACAATCATAATAAGAAGGCAATGTACTCTTGAAGATCCTTTGACATAACACTTCATGAAACGTTATAAGAGGTTCAGGCACCTGAAAATAATAAAATGATGAGATCTCAAAATATTATGTCGCATTGTGGACCGATACGAAATGATGGATCATTAATATCTTTGAAACAATATTGGCGTAATATTATGAAAGATCACGAGGATTTGAATTCTACATTCATTAAAGCATGCTGGCGTAGAAACATTTATCAAGTGACATGAAATAATGCATCTTGATAAATGTAAAACTTATTTTGATTTGCACTCCAGACACTTGAAGCTGTCAGACATGAAATATGGAATATTGCCACTTGACAAAATTTATATGAAAACTCTTTTAAGGATTCAAAATATTTGAAGCATATAAAAGTTTTTGGAAAACTTATTTATAATCCTTATATTGCATAAGCTTATAACTTGAAAATTATTGAAACTCTTAGAGAGTTTTCAAAAGTAATAGATTATTTGCTGAAATGAGAAATATACCAAATTGGATTGGTTATCAAATACCATATCTTAGTGCAATTGGTGTACTAATGTATCTTGCAAACACTATAAGGCCTGATATAGCGTTTTCAGTTAATTTGTTAGCAAGGTATATTTCTGTTCCTACTAGGAGGTACTGGAATAAAATAAAACACATATCATGTTACCTAAAAGGGATACCGATATGGGCTTATTTTATTTTAAAGATTGCAGTTTTGATCTTGTTGGTATGCTGATGATGGATACTTATCCGACCTGTACAAAGCTTGGTTTCAAATAGGATATATGTTCATATATGGGGATACTGTCATATCTTGGAGATTTGTAAAGCATTCTATCATAGCCATTTCATCGAACCATACTGAGATTATAGCTATTCATGAAACAAGTCGAGAGTGTGTGTGGTTGAGGTCCATGATACATTTCATTCGAGAAAAATGTGATTTGAAATGTGATAAAGTACCCATAATTTTAGATAAAGATAATGCAGCATACATAACACAACTTAAGGGAGGATCCATAAAAGGAGATAGAACGAATCACATTTCGTCAAAGTTTTTATACATACATGAGCTCTAAAAGAATGGTGATATTAATGTGCAAAAAATTCATTCAAGTGACAATGTGGTTGATTTATTCACGAAGTGTTTTCTAACTGCAACTTTTAAAGAAGATGATGCACAAGATTGAGATAAAAAGATTCATTGATGTTCTCATCAGAGGGAGAAAATACGTGTTGTACTTATTTTCCCTTTTAAGTTTTTGTCCCACTGAATTTTTCTTGTAAGGTTTTTAACGAGGCAGCTGAAATGCATATGATTAGATATGTGTACTCTTTTTCCTTCACTCGATTTTTTTCCCACTGAATTTTTTCTAGTAAGGTTTTAATGAGACACATTATCTATCAACTAAAAAGTCAAGAGGAAGTGTTATAAATGTATTTACATTATAGTGAATGTCTATAAAAAAATATAGATAAGATTTATCAAGATCTAGTTAATATCTATCAGAATTTGAAATATCTATCTTTTAGAGAGAAACTAGGAGTAATTTTTCGTATAAATAGAGGGGTTCTATTCATTGTAAATCATCCTCAATCTCTCAAGCTGATCTCTCATCCCTCAAGAAATAAAGAAGCCCCCCTCTTCTTTCTCTACTTTATTCTTCTTAACAAAGAATGAATTGTTTATTAAAAATTGATAATTTTTAATTTGATTTGGGGGTGGGATTGTGAAAAATAGAATAATTTATAACTCCAATTGGTTTATTTAGTTAGTCATTATATTTATTTCAAATTTTCTCCACTGAAAGTAACATGTTTAGATCGAGGTTGTGTAGGCAAACTTAGAATTTGATATTGGATTGTATTTGTTTCACTTACATGCATGTTTATTTTATTATCTTGACTCAAATGTATCAATTTATCAGAAAATACCTAAAGAAACTATATATTTGGAGCCAGTCTGTGATTAAGGCCCGGGTTGTCGAGTAAAGCTTAGTTGTAGGATAGAATAGACTAGTATATGCTTATTTTGTCGTACTTTTTATTTCCTCTTGGACTGAATAATCTGACTGGACTTTATTTTCATTTTGAACTATATGTTTGTTTGTCTACTTTATGTGTTTCTATGAGTTTATTCATCTTTATAGTGTTAATTCGGCCAATATAAGTAAATGAAGCAACCATGCTCAAACAATGGGATCAAGAATGCCTCACACCTTCTCCTTGTCAACAAAATTCCTTAACCGAAATCTCTGTTCGCCAATTAGTTTTCAAGAGTCAACCACTTTGAAGAACAAATATATTAAAGGTGACATGGCACACTCAGTCCAATGTCACGTGGTGACTCTGAGTTTTAATTGTAAATCATTTTTCAAAACACTTTTTCTTTTAGTCACTTCAATAACTGAAAATCCTTTTGAATTTTAAAAATAAATTTTTGATAAAAGAGGGCTGTGACAAATAATAATTAAATTTTATACTTTTATGAAAAGAAATTGTAAAAATAAAATTTTAATGCTTGTCTTTTATGCTCACTCTCTCAAAAGAGAGTGAAATACACTTGCCTTGCCACATAAGTATTTTCGGAGGTGAAAATTTCAATTGTAAATAATTCAATGGGGTGATAGGACGCTCATAAATTTAAAGTGTGTAGGTAGAAATTCAATAATAGGTTAAGTAAGCTTTTGGCTATTTTGTCTTTGTAGAATTCAACAATCTTCCAATTGACCTATATTTTCTTCTTTTGTCTGCTTGAACCGGCCTTATAAAATCTGGAACTAGCCTTAAGTTAATTTTTTATTTTAACTAACATTGAAGGTCTAAGCACACCAGTGTACACTCAAAAAAATTTCTAATAGAAGTTTCTAAAGCTTATAAGAGCATGTGATTTGGTTCCAAATAATTGAAAAGTATTGATGAAGAAAAAGTCAACTTGGTATGACAAAGGCAGATAGTAAGGTCACCTTCTTCTCTTGATATTTCCTTTTATGTTTAATATTTTTGAAGAGTGGCCTTCGACAAGTCAAACCACCATAATTTCAAGTTCAATAATTTCATGACTCTTAACGCAAAGAAATATTCTACTTAAGCAGCTGGAGCGGAGCTCGTTCATAACTTATACGTTCTGAAAAAAACATATTGAATAAATATAGATAATATTTCAAATTCATTATATCAAAAAAGTTGTGATAAAACTAAAACTCGAACACATAATGTTCAAATCTTGAATCAACCCATCATTTCAAGGCCTTCAACTTGCAAAAGAAAGGAACCTAACACATTGAAATTTAACGTCCACTAGAAAATAGTTTTACACCTTTTAAATAATACAAGTGTCTTCCAAGTATTATATAATACGTCACGCTTACAGGTAAGCAATATTTTACTATTGCACAATGGTGACTGTTTTGTTATAATCCCCTATGTTCTTTTGCTGTAAAATCCTATATTTTAGAAGAGTCCCCATTTATTATAATAGTTAAATATGTCCACTTACGCAAGAAAAATAAGGAATAGATTTGATCAGCTTTGGTTTACTACTGAGTACTAATAATAATTAACATGCACCACTTTATATAGTCATTTTTCCCAAATGCAAATTAACAAAAAGAACTTACAAATGAATTATTTATCCACCACTAAGGAATACTATTTAAGTTTTGTTATTATTTTTCAGACTCACTCCCTACTATTATTAAGGAACAATGTAGTTGATTTTTTTTTGTAAAACTTTCGCTGTTCAAACGTCATTTAGTTTACCTAAAAGATGTAGAAAAAATAACTCTATAATAATGAGCAGCGAGGTCCAAGAAATTAACAAAAAGTAAGCAAAATTTAAGTATGCTCCTTTGTAATAATATTCTTTAAATGCGCAAGTATATTCATCTATATAACACATATTACATATTGCTAATTTTAACATTAAATTTCTATTCATATCTCTTTCTTCATTTTGTTCTTCTTCGATAGTTGTCGTACTACCAAATTCATCTTTTATAGCTGTTTCATATTTTTTTAATAGTTCTATAGGTGTT
>NC_061114.1:115092606-115149134 GCF_002878395.1 Capsicum annuum
ATTAACTGAATCTGAGATCAGTCCTATCTAGCGGGTGATCTCTGAATCTAATGATAATGATAATGATTAGTTGTATTTGAGATCAGTCCTATCTAATGGGTGATCTCCAAATATACTGATAATGAAGATGATTTAACTAAATCTGAGATCAGTCCTATCTAGCAGGTGATCTCTGAATCTAATGGTATTGCAGTGATTTAACTGAGTCTGAGATCAGTCCTATCTAGTGGGTAATCTATGAATCTAATAGTATTGTAGTGATTTAACTGAGTCTGAGATCAGTCCTATCTAACGAGTGATCTCTGAACTTACTGATAATGAGGCTGATTTGACTTAGTCTGAGATTAGTCCTATCTAGTGGGTGATCTCTAAATCCATTGAATATGCTAATAGTTGACTGTCTCTGATAGTCCTGAAACTATACTACTGAGCTGAGTTCTTTTACAGAGACTGATTCTAAAACTGAGACTGTGGGAAGTATCATCTAATCGACATACCCCTTCTAGCTACTTTGTGGTCCAACTTGTAACCCTAGTTGGAAGAGTGTCAGTACTATGCCATGGGTAAAGACACTACTGCTGTGGAGTCAGTCCTATCTAACGGGTGACCCGTGAGATCAGTCCTATACTAACGAGTGACCCCTGAGTATGTCAGTCCTATCTAGAGGGTGACGTCTCATACCTACACTGGCTACATAGTTCTTAAACTTAGGGATTGCTTCTAGAGATCTTAATCCTACCTAGCGGGTGAGCCCTCATCCCTAGGTTTACTCAGTACAAAATTCTACTCCTAACTGAAAGACACTGAACTGATTGTCATTCTTAATCTGTACTAGAATGAGGTAAATTTGTTACTGATCATGTTACTTGACTGATCTACCTGAGTTCACATGGTTCCGAAGACTGACGAAATACTACTGGATTTTGTTATCAGACTGAATGCTACTAGGTTCTGAATTGAATACTTGAATACTACTAAGATCTGAGCTGAGTACTGAATAGAAGCTAGAATGAAAATGATACTGAGATTTCCTATATTCTGTAACCGTCTGAGAGTACTAAGTTATGTTGATCATGGCATGACTGGGATTATCTTGAAAACTGACACTAGTCTAGACAATCATCTAATTTGTCGGGTATAAATACCCCCAGGACCCAATAACATAAATAATACAAGACCTGACCACTCTTGAACAACATAACAATAGACTAACATTCACCATACACTCAATAAAGCATCTCTTCAAGCACTTGGGAATATTAACATGTGGTTTCATAGGGAATGCATACCAATATATCATAATTCATCCAACAAGTTCTTGCATCAAATAGTTAACATGCATTAAAGTGTACATAATTAGGGATTTCATGCTAACATGTCACAATGCATTTACTAAGGCTTTTCAACAAACACTTGGCATGCATGAACTTATACATAATTGGGGAATTCTTGTCAACATGCTATAATGATCCTACTTCCTTCACACAAGCATTTTATCAAATATATGGGGAGCATGTTTGGTTATACAATAAATACTACACCTAAGTATCATGATTTCATCAACCAACATGCAACTTGAAGGGGGTTTATCATGAACAGCACACAATTCATCACATGCTAGAATTAATTCTTAAAACTTGTAGCCTAAATCATGAACTAAAACTCAACAACACATAATCATGAGCTTCAATACACATAAATCATGAAATCTCATAAATACATAAACTTTATAATTTTGAAAATGATTCTTGGACTTCTTGGGTGGAAGGAACCCAAGAATCAACATCTAACATACCTGAAAATCTAGATTCTTGAAGACTCTTGGAGGGATTCTTGAGATTGCTTTTGAAACTTAGGGGCTAGGGTTTTCTATTTTTGAGAGAGAATGCTTTTGTTCTTGAGGAATAGTGAAAATAAATGAGCAATTTTGTGTATTAAGGGTTTAAATCCCGTACATAGGCTGATTAGGGGCTTTAGGAAATTACCAATTGATTTTTGGAATTGAATAACGGAATAAAAAAAATTCCAATTTTTCATGATGGCACAATGCGGTGTACTTGTGCCAGCTCACTGGAAACTGGACAATTGGGAAATTGGTTGGTGGCACGACATGGTGAAAATCACGTTGCCACCTTGGTTGTGAACTAGAAAGGCACCGCAACATGGTGGAATCGTGTTGGTGCACTGGAAATTGACATCTCTAAAATTGAGCCTTGGCGCGACGCGCTATAATCATGGAGACTCACTAGATTTTGACGATTGTCATTTTGGCTAGCTCCGTGATGCACTAAAGTACCAGGTGGTACACTGTCTTGCTAAAATAGCTCTAACTCTTCGCTCGAGTGCCGAATTTAGGTGAATTTGGTATCGATGGAAAGCTTATTCAATTTTCCAAATGATAAAAAATTAAAATCTTAAAAATTTCACATGTAATAAAATATATTCATCTTTGAAGCAAGATCTTTGAAGTTCTAGAGACAAATTTGAACTAGGAGAAGTATGGGGTATTACAATATCTCCCCCTTGGGAACTTCATCCTCGAATAAGGCTGACTAAACTGAGACTTCTAATAGACTGATCTTACTTAAGGGACGTGAATTTTTGAAACATAACTATATGACTGCAACTACTGATATACTGAAATCTCATACTGAACATACATATCTGATGCATGAATGTTTGACTGAACTGTCTCTTGAAAGCATGACTGACTATGCAATGATATCTGATGCAAAGCTTGTAATGATAATGTGAGCATAAAACTGAATAGATTTAAGGAATGAAAAACATCAGGGAGTTATAGGGTATCTCCCCACCTTGGGACACTATGTCCCTCTAAGAACAGTTACTTCACCGACATACTTGAGAAAACTGAGGCGATGCACAAAGAACTTATGAAGTGGATCATAACTGAACCTCGAGAATCTAAAACTAATGCATGGCTTACAAACTGACTGAACTTGAAACTACTAGGATGTTCTACCTTTGAATAGTTATATTCCTGAGTTTTCTGATAGAATGACTAGATGGAAAGATGAGAAAACAAACTATACAGATCAGACTGTCTGACTGCTAAACTGACTTGTTGGCTTTACTAACTAACTCATGCTGAAAACTTAAGCTCAAATAGGACAAAAGGATCTAACAATGCATATCATGAATATAAAGTACTTATAACATACCCGAATCAATATTAGGGAAATTTTTCGGATCATGATGGGTCTAGAGTGCATAAAATCTATTCTGACGTTGGCCACTAGTGGTACTGGAAGTGGCGCCCTACTGACGTAATTCTTTACCCCTCTGAGCTAGCACTCTACACTCCCACATCCTGTGGCCTGGCTTACCACACCCAAAACATACCTCTCTACCTGCTCTATATATACCTAGGTGATTCTTACCACATTCTTTACACAGTGGATAGGTACGCTCATTTCTCACACTACCCTGGGATTTAGAGCCTGGCGCCCCATCATAACTGACATTCTTGAACTTTGGTGCGGGTACACTAGCTGAGGATAGAGATGGGACTGAAAACTTCTGACAATGCTGAGAATGATTACTACCCTATGACCATACTGAGAGAAACTTTAACTACCTATTCTGGCTTTCTTACTCACTCTATCTCTTTTCTTCATCTTATTTGCCTCAATCTGCTGAGCGTGCATCATTAGCCTAGCAAGACCCATATCTCTATTGAGCATAGCAGTCCTACACTTCTTCAACACTAATTCAGACACACCAGTTACAAATTTACTCATTCTAAATCTAAGATCAACCATCAAATCAGGAGCATACTTAGCTAACTGGTTGAACTTAAAGTAATACTCCTTTACTGTCATGGAGCCTTGCCTCAGGTTCAAGAACTCTTCTACCTTAGCTTCCCTTATCTCTAGTGGGAAAAACTTATCTAGAAAAGCAACCTAAAATACCTGCCAAGTTATGGGAGCTGCATCCTCCCCTCTACCCTACTCCCACACTACAATCCAATCATGAGCAACATCCTTCAACTAATAGGATGATAATTCTACACTCTCTTCTTCTGATACATGTATAATATGAGTGATCTTCTTTACCTCCTCAAGATAAAGCTGTAGGTCCTTACCTGCTACTGACCCAAAGAACTCTGGCAGGTTCAACCTCATGAAATTTCTGATCCTAGCTGTGGCTGAATCCCTATCTTACTGAGGTGGGGCTGCAGCCTAACGGTTACCCTGGACATTAGTTGTCACAGCTTAGGCTAGCGCCTGAAAAACTACCCAAAACTCTATATGTGACACATTCTCATTCTCAGGATCTACGGGCTGAGGTGGCTGGTTATTATTTCTATGGACATTGGCTTTGCGAGGAGGCATATTTTGTAAATGAAAGGAAGAATGAATTAGACTGAGAATTAACTGGAACTTATGCATACTCGCATGATATGAATACTGAAAGAAGAGAAACTGTTCCTAAAACATCTTATAGCCTCATGTACATAAATGTGGCGCGCAACACAACCATACACAAGACTCTACTAGATGCAGCTTTCAGACTTCCTAGGACACTGTTGACCTTAGGCTTTGATACCAAGCTTGTAACTCCCTGAATTTTGAACCCCGAATGCTATACAATGCTTATGACCTTGAAGGACCACAAGCTAACCCATGACTGATATCTGTAACTGTGCACAGAATAATATACTATAAAAATATGGAAAACTAGTAGAAACTTGCCATAAGGTTCAAAATATCTAAAATACTAATAATACATAACATCTGTAAAACTGCAAACTGTATGAAACATCTAGTCTAAAAATCACTGTAGTCTGTAAGCCTCTAAACTATCTGAATAAATAGTTGATTGGACAATCCCCCAACTAACTCCTCTACTAAAAAACAGAATCTAGAAATATAATAAAATAATAAAACATCCTCGAACAATGAGGACTCACTACTAAGTCTACTGTTGCTGGCTGAATCTGAACTGCTAAGAATGCTCTGGATCTCGTGCATCTGAATATATGGTATTACATGAGAATGTACTGGTATGCTAGATGACGTAAGGCTAAATGTAAGGGTTTATATGTATGAGCAATACTAACTAAATAATTTGAGTATACTGAATGAGGATACGTGCATGAATGCATAAACCATCGCTGAAATCATAGTGACACTGAATGCTGAGTTCTGCATGCTTCTTTACTAACATCTGAGCTTACTCATACTGGAATAATGAATAACTGAATCAACTGATATTGACAACTGAGTACCAAGGTTGAGATCAATCCTATCTAGCGAGTGATCTCTGAATTGAATGATAGTGAGAATAATTAACTGAATCTGAGATCATTCCTATTAGTAGGTGATCTCTGAATCTAATGATAATGATAATGATTAGATGTATTTGAGATCATTCCTATTTAATAGGTGATCTATGAATATACTGATAATGAAGATGATTCAACTAAATCTGAGATCAGTCCTATCTAGCGGATGATCTCTAAATTTAATGGTATTGCAAGTGATTTAACTGAGTCTGAGATCAGTCCTATCTAGCAGGCGATCTCTAAACTTACTGATAATGAGGCTGATTTGACTTAGTCTGAGACCAGTTCTATCTAGCGAGTGATCTCTAAATCCATTGAATATGCTAATGGTTAACTGTCTCTGACAGTCCTGAATCTATACTACTGAGCTGAGTTCTTTTACTAAGATTAATTCTGAAACTGAGACTGTAGAAAGTAATCATCCAACTGACATGCCCCTTCTAGCTAATTTGTGGTCCAATCCATAACCCCAGTTGGAAGGGTGTCAGTACCTTGCCACGATTAAAGACACTACTGCTATGTAATCAGTCCTATCTAACGGGTGATCCCTGGGATCAGTCCTATACAAATGGGTGACCCTTGAGTATGTCAGTCTTATCTAGAGGGTGATATCTCATACCTACGCTGGCTATGTATTTCTGAAACTTAGGGATTGCTTTTAGGGATCTCAGTCCTACCTAGCGGGTGAGCCTCCATCCCTATGTTCACTCGGTGTTGAATCCTACTCCCAACTGAAAGACACTGAACTGATTCTTATTCTTAAACTGTACTAGGCTAAGCTGAATCTGTTACTGATCATGTTACTTGACTGATCTAGCGGAGTTCACTTGGTTCCGAAGACTGACGAAACACTACTGGATTTAGTTATCTGACTAAATACTACTAGGTTCTGAATTGAATACTTGAACATTACTAAGATCTGAGCTGAGTAGTGAACAGAAGCTGGGATGCTAATGATACTGAGATTTTCTATGTTCTGTAACTGTCTGAGTGTACTGAGTTCTATTGATCATGCACCACTGAGATTATCTTGAAAACTAACACTGGCTCTAGACAATCAGCTAATTTGTCGAGTATAAATACCCCAGGACTCGATAACATAAATAATACAAGACCTGACCACTCTTGAACAACATAACAATAGATTATTATTCTCCATACATTCAATAAAGCATCTCTTCAAGCACTTGGGAATATTAACATGTGGTTGCATAGGGAATGCATACCAATATCTCATAATTCATCCAACAAGGTCTTGCATCAAACACTTAACATGCATTAAAGTGTACATAATTGGAGATTTCATGCTAACATACCACAACACATTTACTAAGGCTTTTCAACAAATACTTGGCATGCATGAACTTATACATAATTGGGGAATTCTTGTCTACATGCTATAATGAGCCTATTTCCTTCACACAAGCATTTTATCAAATATATGGGGAGCATGCTTTGGTTATACAACAAATACTACACCTAAGTATCATGATTTCATCAACCAACATACAACTTGAAGGGGGTTTATCATGAACATCACACAATTTATAACTTGCTAGAATTAATTCTTAAAACTTGTAGCCTAAATCATGAATTAAAACTCAACAATACATAATCATGATCTTGAATACACATAAATCATGAAATCTCATAAATACATAAACTTTATAATTTTGAAAAACATTCTTGGACTTCTTGGGTGGAAGGAACCCAAGAATCAACATCTAACATACCTGGAAATCTAGATTCTTGAAGACTCTTGGAGGGATTCTTGAGATTGGTTTTGAAACTTAAGGGATAGATTTTTCTATTTTTGAGAGAGAATGCTTTTGTTCTTGAGGAATAGTGAAAATAAATGAGCAATTTTGTGTATTAAGGGTTTAAATCCCGTATATAGGATGATTAGGGGCTTTAGAAAATTACCAAATGGTCCTTCGAATTAAATAACGGAATCTGAAAATCCCATTTTTTATGCTAGTGGGATGCGGTGAAATTGCGCTAGCTCACTGGAAATTGGAAAATTGGGAAACTGTTTGGTGGCACGATGCGGTGGAAATCGCGTTGCCACCTTGGTTGTAAACTGGAAAGGCACCACGACATGATGGAATCGTGTTGGTGCACTGGAAATTGACAACTCTGAAATTGAGCCTTGGCGCGATGCGCCATAATCGCGAAGGCTCACTGGATTTTGACGATTGCTATTTTGGTTGGATTCGCGACGCGCTAAAGTACCAGGTGGTACACTATTTTACTAAAATGGCTCTAACTCTTCACCCGAGTGCTAGATTTAGGCAAATTTGGTATCGATGGAAAGTTTATTCAATTTCCTACATGATAAAAAATCAAAATCTTAAAAATTTCACATGGAATAAAATATATTCATCTTTGAAGCAAGATCTTTGATGTTCTAGAGACTAATTTGAACTAGGAGAAGTGTGGGGGTATTACAACATGCCTTTTCTTTTGTGTCATCAAAGCGCTGAGTAAGCCTAGACGCAATTTCTTTCATCTCTTAGGGAGAATACATCAAATGGTAAATTTTCCCTGTTATTGGATCTAGCGTACGAATAACTACTCCCTCAACAAGAATCTCTCAAGGTACCTACATACACAATAAAACTTGTGACAGAATGAAGGGTAATCTTATAGTGAAACTTACTGGGGTTAAAGTCGTCTGCAAGAGAAACAACGGAAAGGTCAAGGAATCTAAAATACTTAAACATATCTTTCTACTATTCTAAGTTATGTAATAGCATAATTTTTTGTGTGGTCTAACTAAACAAAAGGAACTTCACTAAAAAAGAATGAAAGAACACGAAGTATATAGCAATAACAGAACCTCACTTCTAGAAGAATAAAGAGGTTTGGTTAGAAGCCAAATTCTGTAAGTGCTATGGGTTGAGAAGAATTTCGAGGGTATCCATCTAAAAACCAGCCATTCTCTTGAGAATATGGACCATTTAAACACTCTTTGACCATCTACACCAGAAGAAGACACATATTACCAATCAATAAGATATTGTGAACTACTGCAGTTTCCAACCATTATAGAATACTAACTGAAGCAGGTAATGCATGACTAAATCTACCGTCACAACAATTTCATCTGGTACAAGTTTTCCTTTATCCATGAATTCCTTTGCCTGCTTCCCATTTACAGATCCCGCGATAATTTTTTCCCTCAATAAATCTCCAGCAGCAACATACACCAAACCATACTGCACACACGACCAAAAGTGGATAGACATAATTTCTCCTCAAAGATGAATAAATATTGAGGAACACGGGGTATATAATGAAGCTAAAGTCAAATGCAAGCCACCACTGTACGATTGTATCCCAATTGAGGAAAGCAACAACCAGCACATCGATAAAAAAGCTAAATTATTCAATACCTTTTTTTTATAAGATAAATAATTTATACAATATTTGGGGGGGGGGGGGGCGGGGACCCTGTATACATATGATGAAAGAAGAGAACCTACACCAAAATATGGTATTCAACAAACGAGTCCAATCATCTATATAAATTGGGACTTCACAAGTACACCAAAAGTAAACTAGGGAAAAAATACTACTCTTTAAATTTATGAAATTAAGTTCCACCACTTCAAAAGTCCTCCTATTCCTCTCTTTCCAAATGACCCATGTGATTGCTAAGGAGGTAACACTTCATGCCCTCAGGATTTCCTCCCTCCTTGTGTGAGTCTGACTCTACAAAGCCTCCTTCACAGTACCTAACATGAACCATTACATCCTAAAAAATTTAAGGCCTCCCTCCATAATCGATTAGCCACCTTATAATGCAGAAGAGGATGATCTACACTTTCGCTGGAAATTTTACACATGAAGTAAAACATTGACTTAAGTGATTTTATTCTTTCTCAGATTCTCCGTTGTTAATATCACACCACTTGTCGCCAACCATACAAAAAAAATCTTCCTTAGTGCTCTAGAGATCCAAATGAAATTATAAGGATAGGTACCTTTCTCTCTTACTAGAAACCTCTTACAGAAAGAGCTAACTGTGAATAAGCTGTCACTACTCTTTTGCCACCTCCATGCATCCAACAAGTTGTTTGATATGTCTAGTCCATACCAAAGCTCTAAAAAATTGTGAAATTCTTCCTATCTCCCAATCACGAAGGTTCCTTCTGAAACTTAAATGCCCCCTACAAACCACACCCAAACGAATTTACAATGTTTCTAGTCCTCCATCCACCATCTATTATATCATATTTATCTGCTATCACCCGAATATAAAAAGCATTTTCCTCCATCTTGAATCTCTAGATCCACTTTCCTAACAAAGCTTTGTTATACACTTGGAGATCTTTCACTCCAATCCCTCTCCATTTCTTTGGAGATGTGACATCTCTTAAATTCACAAAATAAAACTTCATATTGCCGTCCTCTGAGTCCCGTAGGAAGTAATGTTAAAGTATTTCTAATCTTTCAATCACTTTTCCAGGCCATGTGAAAGTGACATGAAATATTTAGGAAAGTTTGAGAGAGGGCTCTTGATCAAAACTTCCCATCCTCCTTCCGACAGATACCTTTTTACTATCCTGCTAGCTGCTTGTTGACTCTCCCAACCATTAGATTTCACACTACAATATTGTCGTAATCTATCATACACACAAGTGCACGCAATTGTACAAGTAATATAGTGACTCAAAAAATCAGATATCATATCCACGAGGACTACTCTATTAGTAATTTAATCAACTTCAGTTTTGACAATGAAGTATTCAAGTGTTTCTGAGTATCAAAATGATTGAGATGATTTAATTAATAATATAATAAATAATTAAATAACTAAATGTGTTAATAGCAATGTAATGAGGCTGTAATAATACAAGAGAGAATTCTAGGGTTGAGGCACTGTTAACAATCCTAAAATCTCTATCCTTATAGTAGTTGTGTTGATTATTGGGTTATTAATTTGCAGGGTTCAGATTACGATCATAGTATCTCGATCCTCTAATTTTCTACCTAAGTGGATATCACAACTTCATCATTGAGCGGAAATACAATAATCCATTTAGATGTATTAAGATATCATCCTGCAAGTGAACTAAATAAGGCTTCTAGGTATATCTCTATCCTAGCCGCTAATTCAAATCCTTTATTCCGTAAAAAAATAAGAACTTGCTCCTTAAACTCTTTAATATATCCTAATGATTCTCCACTCGGATTCACAATGTATTATAGATGTATTTTAAGGTGACCATTCATCAAAATAGTAAGTACAAGAGAATAAGAATAGCCCATTTGATAAATCAATAATAAACCATTCTAAGAATATCAAAGTGTAATCATGTTCTTGGCCTCAATCCCAGAACAAGGGTGTTTAGCCACTCATGTTCGAAATCAACATAAAAAAAGCTAATTTAATCATACCCAAAATTAATATTCGAAGATGAAGTGTTCAGAGAACCCTAAGAAAAGTATTGTAATTGTTTTTGCCTCTGTTGTACATCTACCAAAAGTGTTTCCAATTGATTTGAAGTGTTCCTTTTATCGTAGAACAAGTTTGACCGGGTATTGGCCTTCTTCGCGCCACGAAGCTCAACGTGTGGACTAGGGTCCACATCATGGGGTTATCTCGGACCCTCACTAGAATGTGAATTAAAAAATAATTTAGCCTCTGCAACGTAGGGATGTTGTGGAGGCTTATTGGAAATTGCCATCGACTCTAAATCTCTTAGCGCGATGTGGAACTTATTGTGGGGACAAAGGTCCACGATGCAGAGCTTGTTGCTTTCTTTCTTTTCCAGCTTTATCACGCTACGAGTCGAGGCCCTAGGCGTGATACGCACCCAAACTATAGCTAGTACGAGCGAATGTTCTATCATAACACATTAGGATACAACCAACATGAAAAAATACAACTGAATCAATATGAGATTGAAATAAGATTTCTCAAAAAATAAATATTATCATCAAGGTTTATTAACACCACTTAATATTAAAAAATACTAATAGTTACAATGAATAAAGACTGAAAATTACAAAGTTTGTTTGATAACTACACCAGTTTGTGAAACCTCTAATAAGTACCAATACTGAAAGGAAAGAAAATATAAAGAAGTCATCATATCTCGTCCAGCTTTCTGGTAGAAAAGAGACTCACAAACAGTAGGAGATAGGGATCCTACTAAGGCGCCTGACCATGGACTTGTGATCCAGAACCTACATCATGAAAAAATATAGCGCCAAAGATAGTTAATACATTAAATGTATTGGTATACAAAACTATTTTGAGAGGGTAGTACATCAAGAGATTAGAAATGACAATAAAATTCAAATGTAAGTAAAGATATCTAGAAAGAAACAAGAATATAAACTAAATTTATAATTGATCAAGTAAGGTGGATTAATTTCTTTGATTATTTAAGGGAGAAAGTAATGAATTGTCATAAACCACCATGTGAGCGCATGAAGCGTGATCTCGACCCGATCAACTAAGCCATCCTATACCCTGCCAGGCATAGGAAATGAAATGACATAATTTGCTAGCAAGTATTCATTATTAGTCCCTCTTTGGGAAACATGAAAAAAAGTGTCATCCGATTTGTGGAATAATCTCTATCCTATGTCAGCAAACATAGTTTCGGGTATTTGTCATTTAAACCTATGCCCTCATGGTCAGCTAACTAACTCTCTTAGCTCATAATGTTATCTTACTAATTATGTTCATAGATTAGTCATATCATATTCATGGTTTAGCCACTTTAGGGATCACGCCTTAGAATTAACCAACTAGGGTTCATATTTGAGATTTAGCCACCTAAGGCTTATATTAAAGTATTATCATCATTAGGACTCATGAGTGGTAGAATCATAATTCATTAAGATTAATTCATCAGTGAAGGATTTTCATAACTTTATCAAGAGTGAGCCTTGGAATGTACATGTTTTTAGCATAACTTATGATTTTGGATATCATAGAAAATTCAAGTCATTGTAGCATAGTTATCTTTGCTGATTTTTGAGCAACATGCTAGCTTTACCAGGCTCATGTTAATGTTGTAGGCATTTTACGGGCTCACATTGGGAATTCATCGACTTTGTTTCATACATCACATCATGAACTAACACTAAGTATTTTTGGGGAGCATGAAAAGTAACGTCTT
Source organism: Capsicum annuum (assembly GCF_002878395.1). Classification (NCBI taxonomy): domain Eukaryota; kingdom Viridiplantae; phylum Streptophyta; class Magnoliopsida; order Solanales; family Solanaceae; genus Capsicum; species Capsicum annuum. The sequence continues at coordinate 115,105,054 of NC_061114.1, forward strand.
GCAACATCATTATGAAAATATTCCACGTCATAACTTTCATAACACTTAACGGGACTAAAGAGGAAATTGAGGTGATCTATTTGATCTTCATGGATCATGGATTATATCAAAACAATAGGATTTTCGTCTATAATGTCTTCTTTGAAACATAATTAAAAATTCAGTCTTTAGTTAAATGAGAATCAACAGAGAGTCATCTCAAAGACTTAAAACAAATTACCCATCAACTACCAAAGTCCCAAGTTGAATGACTTTTTACTTGAGTAAATATAATTCATGTTACAGATTCTAAACCATAAATCGATAACCACAAGGTTCATGAATTCCAATAGTTTCATGATATATGCAGAATTCACAAATCTCGCAACAATTCAAAGGATTTAATTAGTTTCGCAAAAGTTGAAGAGTATTATTCATGATTTAGAGTGATTTTCTAGAAAACTTATTTAAAGAACTCAAACATGTTTAGCATAATCTGAATTCATAGGAACAATACAACTTACAGAATATATGAAGGGACAGTTCTACATACCTCTAAGCATTGAAAAACTTTAGATCAGAAGAGGAGATGTAAACTTGTTTTGTTGAACCAATTCTCTTGAGATTATTATAGCAACATTTTTGAAGAGGAAAAGGAATATTCAGTGATGGACTATTAAATAAAACTTATAGAGAATGAGACATGTGAACTCATAGAGAAAGAGGTGTGTGAAGGTGATGGAGAAGGATAAGTGTGAAACTGATGGGGTAGAAAGTTTTTTAACTTGTTAAGCTGATGGATGAAACTGATGATTTAAAACATGAAGGATCATAAAAAAATGTACAAAACTGATGGAGAAGAGGATATTTAATCGTTTTGGATTTTAGGTAAAAAGGAAAGGACAAAAATGCCCTTTGAGGGGCTTCCTGGCAGTAGCCCACTGCTTGCAGCCCTTCTTCCTTTCCTTGTACTGCTGCGATGATGCAATAGTTAAATCTTTATTCCCCAGCTATGATTTACACCCCTATAACCCCCAAAACATACATGACTCATTCCAAGTATTTCTAACAAAATTTAAAGCACAATAAGCTCAATTATGCAGCCATAACACCTCCACTTACAACTATGACTTAAGCTTAAAGCATGAGGTGTAAAAAGCTCATTGCCTCTTTCCTTGATTCCATCTTTATTTCTATGTGTTTTGAGATCAATCCCAGTATCCTCATGCACAGCAAATCACTCCCAATGTTTCCTTTCATCATTAGCTTCACATTGCGATTACGTCCAATTTCATCACAATTCAGTCCTATATCAACTAATCATGTCCATTAGATAAGGAATGCAATTGTAGATCAAACACAATAGGAATAACGCATTTTAGTTCATAGAACAAGTCCTATTATGGGTAATTCTTGGCATTTGTATGTATAAATACGCCCAAGATCAGAGATCTTTGCTAGAAGCTCTCAAAAGTAGTCCTATATATGTAGAAGGTAGATTCCTTACCTTGAAATTCAACACTTGCACAATTTCCTCAATATTATTTACTGCTCCCACTGGTGTAACTTCACATTTTCTAAGATTGATCTTTACTCCCGAACCTAGATAAGGACCTGTCTCAAAAAATTAGACTGGGACATCAGCATCACAAAAGATCAAAATATCATCTACAAACAACATATTTGTAATGGTCACATTGCTCTGCCCTTTAAATGAAGCATTAAAGACCTTCAGAAGACCTCTGCTAACTGGTTTGTCCATTACTTTTCTCAAAGCTTCGATTACCTAAATAAATAACAAAGGAGATAAAGGATCCACTTGTCTCAAGCCTCTCAAATTCCCAAAGAAACCACAAGTACGTTCATTTACCAATACTATGTACCTGTAGAAGAAATGCAAAACTTGATCCATCTACTCCATTTATCTCCAACACCCATTTTCATCATATGTAATCTAAGATATCCCAGTCGACATGATTGCAAGATTTCTTGAGATCTAGCTTACATAAAATTCTCGATTTATCTTTCTTTTCCCAAGAATCAACCACCACATTTGTCACCAAAGCTGTATTTGGTATATGTCTTCCTTCGATAAAAGCATTATTAGAAGAGGACATTGTCTCATCCCATACCTTAAGTCTGTTAGAAAGAACCTTATATATAATCTTGTAAATGCTTCCTCTACTAGACTAATGGGTCTAAAATCCTTTATAATTGTTGCCCCTACCCTTAAAGCATGTTAAAAATCTGCCTCGATCCCATTCAAATTGGAAAGGAGAAGCTTATTCCGTTTTTATTTTTGGTTGAGGATACATTTTCTACCTACTGATTAAGCCCTCAATATAGATAAGATAACATCTCAAATGTAAACGAATTTTTTTCTAAGAATTCACTATAAACAAAAACAAAGATGGCTGTTTTTTGTAACCAAGAACTCCCCGAGGGTCTGATGGCACACAGTTCAAAACTCAGTATATTATGAGCCGTCATTCTACCTTTCTCTACTTAAATACAAAACATTTGTTTGCAAGAGGATTTAAAGTTGTGGTTTGCGCCCAAATCCACACATCATGTGCCACGCTCTTACCATTACGCCAAAGTCTTAAGGGTTAAGGCACAAATAAAGATTCTTAAGATAAATAAATAAGCATAGGGAAAGTTCTATGAGTTTTAGTTTGAAAATGTGGTGTCCGGACTAGCTTGCGCGCACCTCAACTAATTCCTTGGAATACCTGCCACCTCCTACTAGAAATAAGTACCAAGTAACTCTGTCCACCAAGGTTAGAACAAATGAGAAGAAATCACCTAGTTTTTGTCTTTGTTGGTAATTGAACTTGAAACCTCATAGTGCCCAACCTTACGTCATTGAACCACTAGGCCACACCCTTGGGTGCATAGTCCTATGAGTTTACGACACCAAAAATCTCCTTCAAGGTGTAATGTAAGCCAGAAAATGAATTCTTTCAAGCCTAATCTGGATCTAAGCCATTCATGTATTCCTATGTAGTTTAAAAGATCTAGATAACTCCAATATTTTTTGCAGAAAACAAGATCTGGAGACTTAGCAAAACAGTAGTAAAAGAAGTTTCAGCAAGCAATTAAGTGCTGAGGCAGGATTGGTCAAGTCCAAGTACATGGTTGTTAAGTATTATGATACGTGTATTATGTGGTTCATACTTGTGCATTGGATAGATATTGATAATTGTGCACTTGTTGTTGGAAGTTAGCTTCATCTACCTACCAGTTTTGTGAGAATATCAGAGAAGATACATCGACCAAATAAATAGAAGAGAAATAGAACATTAGTTTGAACATACGGAGACCAGGCCATAGACAAGTATTCTCATTTTAATGCGCTCATCATCTCTGGAGAGAATTATCTTTCTCATCCCCAACTCATCTAGCCAACCAAATTTCCAGAAGATCTTAATTGCAAAACCACACATGCTAGTGCAGATGATAAGTCAAAACCATATTAATGGCGGCAAATTCTGTGCTCCTGAAGTGCTGTGGTGCATAGCATTTTGCTAGCATCCGTGGTCCCTCTCATACTGCACAATGATGGGATGTCCTTCCCTAACTGATCGAGTGGGTATTGATTTGATGTTGTGATATACACATGATAAAATTCCAGTTTCAAGAAGAAAATATCCCTATAAAAGAACGTTAAGCTTACAATGTCTTATGGCTCTCATGAGCGAAGTATGATAAAATCAAAGGTCTACACCAGCACAGGTTATGTTTTAAATAAGTTTTCATATGATCTCAACACATTTAGGAATTGAATATGGACAATGTATAAAATGTTTAAATTTCCAAAATTGTGATATTTAATACAAGTGCATGTTTTCTCAAAAGGATTGTCCCAACTTCTAGAGGCGATATATGAGACTCACTAATTATTATGCTTACTCCATTTACCTTGAATGTCAAAAGGTTCAAACATCGCACCAGAGTCCACGAGTTGAATACCACCATCATATTTCCAGTGTTGAGCCCCATAGCGGCTGCTTCTTTAGTCATTTTTTCATTTTTTTGGTTACGTCCATTTCAAACTTTTTATACTGCACTCTTTAGAAACTCTGTGAATCCCTGTGGTTAGAAATCAAAATTTATGGAATAAAATTTGAATGACACCTCATAATGTCTTATTTTGTCTGAAGTTTTTGGGCTTATTTTTGGTGTTGTCTAGTTTTATACATATATTGCAAGATTATATGGAAATGCACGATGTTCCATTTTGCATGTGGGATGGCACGAGGATGCATGGACCTCCAATGTTTGTTCACGGTTACTAGATTTGACAGTGTTAAGTGTTCTCTCTGTAAGCGCTAGGCCTATTGGTTTGTGATCACATGCCCAACAGTTTTGGGTAGTGGCCTTTCCTTTATTTGGATGTTGAAGTTTGTTTAATAAGTATTAGGAAAGAATTTAGACATTATTTCAAGCTAAAATAGTGGTCTGAAGGTGTATCTCAACTTGAATTTTGATTTTCAAACTTCCATTCACACATCTTCAACTTTCACTAATTTTCTTTTTTCCTAAAAAGCTATTAGAAGTATTCTAGAATAATCTCAATATCAACAAGTTTTCTTTCAACTTCAGAGAATTCACTTCTCATCTTCAGCTTAAATTTTGTCCAAATACATGCTAACAATCCTAAGACCAGCTTGTTGGAAAAAGAAAAAAATCAGAACTTACACACAGAGAATTGTTGAAATATGTCTCAGAAATAAGGTAGAAATAGATATTTTTAGTAGTTTTTAATTATTAGAGTCTTATGTGACTTAGGAATTAGTTGTCCCATTATTATTTGAATAGGAATTAGTTATCCCAATTTAATTTGGAGTGTAGTTAGAAATTTAGCTATAATACATGTTTTGAGTTATTAATAAAATAAATTCCCTCTGACAATACTATTGCTGTATTTTATTTTTCTCCAACTCTTTCTCTGTTATTTCTCCAATTTTAAAGATAAAAGCCAACAATTGGTATCAAGAGCCAGTTTCTTGAGGGATCTGTGAGAAATGAATTCTGAAAACAACTTTTCCCAAATAGCTCCTCCTGTCTTTGATGATGAGAATTACCATCTTTAGGCAGTAAGAATGGAGACTTATCTTGAGACTTTAGATCTTTGGGAGGCCGTGGAGGAGCATTATGATGTTGTTCCGCTGCCCGATAATCCCACGGTAGCCCAGATAAAAAATCAAAAGGAAAATAAAATCAGAAAATCAAAAGCAAAAGCGACTTTGTTTGCTAGTGTTTCTCCAACAATTTTCACGAGAATTATGACCTTTAAATTAGCAAAAGAAATTTGGGATCTGAAGGAAGAATATACAGAAGATGAAAGAATACGAGGCATGAAGGTGTTGAATTAAATAAGGGAATTTGAATTGCAAAAGATGAAGGAATCTGAGACCATCAAAGAGTACTCAGACCGTCTTCTTGACATTGTTAACAAGGTAAGATTGCTTGACACAAAATTTAAAGATTCAAGAATTGTTGAAAAAATTCTTGTTACAGTGCCTGAAAGATACGAAGTATCAATAACTATCCTGGAAAACACAAAAGATCTATCCAAGATTACCTTGGTAGAATTGTTAAATACATTGCAAGAGCAAGAGCAAAGGAGGCTTATGCGCAGGATGGTATGGTTGAAAGAGCTTTGGCAGCAAACCACAAGACTCAAAGCAAAGGTAATAATTAAAGAAAAAATTACCCACCTTGCCAGCACTGTGGCAAAATAGGTCATCCTCCATTTAAATGTTGGAAGAGACCAGACGCACAATACAAGATTTGTAATCAACTTGGCCATGAGGCTATGATTTGCAAAAATAAATCTAAAAAATATGAAGTAGAAGCCCAAGTCACCAAAGAAGAAGAAGAATAAGATCACTTATATGTGGCAATATCTTTAACCAAGAAATTTGATTTTTGGATGATTGATAGTGATTGTATAAACCACATGAAGGAAAAGGGAATGTTGCAATCAAAACAGTTTCAGGTATAAAAATAATTTCAAATGTCCTTTACGTGTCCGATATTGACAAAAGTTTGCTAAGTGTTGGCCAGCTAATGGAAGAAGGATTTAAATTATTATTTGGAGACAAATATTGTCGAATTTTTGATTCTACTAATCATGAGATTTTACAAGTTGACATGAGAAACAAAAGTTTCATATTTAATTCAATAGAAGATGCACATAAGTCATGCAAGAGCAAAAATGAATTGACAGATTTATTCAAGAGGTCAAATTCAGTCGAAGCCGAGACAATTTATGATCCATGGAGGAGTGTTGAAAATATGTCTCAGAAATAAATTAGGAATAGATATTTTTAGTAGTTTTTAATTATTAGAGTCCTATGTGACTTAGGAATTAGTTGTCCCTTTATTATTTAAATAGAAATTAGTTATCCCAATTTAAATTGGAGTGTAGTTAAAAATTTAGCTATAAATATATATTTTGAGTTATTAATAAAATAAATTCCCTTTGACAATACTATTGCCGTATTTTATTTTTCTCCAACTCTTTCTCTGTTATTTCTCCAATTTCAAAGCTAAATACCAACAAGAATAGTACTACTCCCTCTCTTCACTTTTACTTGCCTCGTAAGGAACAATGATTGGTATGAGTATTTTCCCATAATACCCATATTAATTGATGTTTAGTATTGGATCTTGATAATTGATTTGGACAATAAGTAATCTATGCTAAGGATAAAATATGGAGAATAACTAATTGTCTTTTCTTGATATCATAAAATCACACTGATAGGTTAAAAGTGATATATTAAAGTGAAAATCTATTTTTGAAATAATGAACAAGTAAAAGCAAATGGAGGGATTATTGTGTTGGTAATGAGCTTGCATTGCGTTCCTTTTCCAGAGTCAGGAGCACCAGATATCATTATCCTCAAAGGTTCTGTCTTTATAGCACATCCATAAACCTAAATTTACCCAAAAAGCCAATATTTAGTCATGACCACTAAGCTACAAAACCAATAAAATTAGCCCAAATATTTAAAAGGATGTGAAATACCAAGAAAGTGGTACCATTTGGCTATTGGGAATGAGTTGTGAAAAGGGTTTGATGTGAATGAAGGGACAAAGACGATGTAGAAAATAAAAAATGGGAAGTGAAAGACTGCTGAACAATGGGAGAAGAAATTGATGAAAGAAGAGTCTTTTGGAGCTTTGAGGAGATGGCTGTGATGTTCAAAGAGAAGCAATAAGCCATGGCTGCTCTCTGCTGTCCCTTTCTATCTCCTCTTCTTCCTGCCTAAATGGCTTCATATTCTTATGCGTGTTCACTTGCAATTTGAGGGAATTTTTTGGATATCCGTGAGAGAAAAAGACTAAACAGTCCCTTATGTTTGACCCTTTATATTTAAAGCGAAAAGGGGTAAAAAAAAATACATTCAATTATTACGTGAAATTGAATTAAGAAGTAGGAAAAAGGTCAAAAATATTTCCTCCACTTACTCTTTGTAATAGTATGTGGCAAAATATATCCTTATTGTTATCTAACTTAACAAAATTGCCTCAAATTGGATGGAATCTATCCAAAACACCTGATTTTAATTAAGAGTAAATACATAAAAATGATCCTAAACTTGACACCAAATTATAACTTTGACCTTAAACTTTGACAGTGTACAAATATGACCTTTAACTATTCAAAACTGCACAAATATAACCTTTAACTATTCAAAACTGCACAAATATGACCTTTAAATGACTCTTCACTATTATTTTTTCATTATTTTCGGCTCAAAGATAAAAATGACATCTAATTTCTTTTGTCATTGCAGAAAAAGAATAATATTACAGATTTATTAATTAGGCGGGTCAGCCTCATACGAAAAAATTGAGCGGATATGTATATATATTATAAAGTAGAGGGCGAACTTAAGTTATATAATATATCTAAATATTATTTATTTAAATATTAAATTAAAGATGAAACTATACTAATAATAAAAAAATATAGTTTTAATAAAACGTTATTAAATTAATGTTATTAAAGATAGTAGTAGTATATTAAATTAACTTTATCAAATTAACGTAATTAAAATGTTATTAAATTAACGTTATTAAAACGTTATAAAATTAATGAGGGGCGAACCTACGTGGTTTCCATGGGGTTCACCCGAACCCCTCGGTAAAAAAATTATGTTGTATATATATAAGATAGAAAATATATATTAATGTTGAACCACATGAAACAAGGCACTTAGATAGCCCGATGATGTTATTTGCTCTTCTTAGGCGCTTCCTTTAGCCTATTGTGCGGGTTCGATCCCTGCTAGTGGCTTTTTTTTTTAATTAAAAAAAGCTAGGTGCTGCTGCTATAGAAATAAATAAAATAATAATAATAATAATAATAATATTTTTAAATTAAAAAAAAGTTAGGTGCTACTACTATAGAAATAAATAAAAAAATTATAATTATAATAATAATAATAACAATAATAATAATAATAATAATAATAAAAAACAACGTCGTTTTAACACAAAAAGTAAAACTTTGACAGTGCACAAATATGACCTTTAACTATTCAAAACTGCACAAATATAACCTCTCTCCAAGTCAGCCCTTTTAACGATATGGCACCGTGTGATTGGATTACCTTTCCACGTAGGCGCGAGTGAGACTCACGCATGGAGTTGCAAAATCGGAGGTCATATTTGTTGAGGTTTTGAATAGTTAAAGGTCCTATTTGTGCACTATCAAAGTTTAAGGTCAAAGTTATAATTTGGTATCAAGCTTAGGGTCATTTTTATGTATTAAATCTTCAATTAACTTAATTATTTTCCTCATCTAATCTGTCTTTAACCGATTCAAACCTAGCTAATTGACTTAACCCTCTCCCGAAAGAGACACACACCCATTTTCCCCAAATTTACTGCCATCGTCAAAATCTCCACAATCAAAGGGTAAGCCAAGCAGAAGTAAAATCCCTAAACTAAAATTTTCCTCCTCGAGAATCTTCGTTCATTCATGTCAAGTATAAATTTGGTTGGGAAGATTCATCAAAATCAAAGAAGTAAGAGAGGACAAAGCTAGGGAAAAAGGAGTTTCGTTGCTAGCACTTGATGATTTATTGGAGGCGGATGATTTAGGTAAGCCATTGTTGAGTTGCTCTTTCTTGTTGGGGGTGTGACAGTGAGAGAGGGGAGAGAGAGTGTGCGTGTGTGAAGAAATAGAGAGCGATTATGCTGTTTGTTTGGATGTTATTGAGAGTTAACAATGGCAAGAATTGTACCAGATTGTAACCATGGGTTTTATATTGAATGTGTTGATACTTACTATTCAAATGCCATATTTGTCTTGTTTGTAGAAGTACGCTTGAGGTAGTTGTTTGATAGTAATAATGAAAGCATATTGCTCGAAAAAATAAGAATTGATGGCAAGAAGTTTATTTTGTTTCTTATTCTTTATGTATGAGATTGTCTGGCTCATTTATGGTGGTGGCAGTCAATTTAGGGAAAATATATGTATGTGTGTTAGGAGAAATGGTTAAGTTAACTATGGGAGTTTGGATCGGCTAAATAAAGATTAAAAGAGGAAACTTGTTAAGTTAATTAAAATCAGGTACTTTGGATGGATCCATCAATTGAGGGGAAATTTTTGTTAAGTTTGATAATAGTAAAGGTAAATCTGGCCACATACTTAGACAAAGGGTAAATTTAACAAATTAATCAAAGTAGAGAGACATCTTTGACCCTTTTTCCTAAAAGATATTCTTCATTAATAGTTCGATTCAAAAATATCTCTGTCATTAATAGTTTGATCTAAAAATATCCCGCAATTAATAATTTGGTCTGAAAATGTCATTATTGTTATTTTGAAGTAAAAAAAATGCCTTTTTCTTAATAAAAATATTTTTTATTCTTTTAGACACATTCTATTCTAATATCTTATACATTTGAAATTATTAAACTTTTAAACATTAATTTAGTTTTAGTCTATATAATGACATGTCCGGTTGTTGTAGCATAGGTTGAGGTATAGTTAGCCGGTATAATTTTTCCTAAGAACAGAGTTGATAAAATATCAACTAAGGTGGTTTCTTATAAAAATATTAGTGCGGTGTGAAGCAAATAATGAGGTAATAAGTGTAAACTAAATTTAAATGACATGATCATAATAAAAGAAAAATTAATACTAGATGTCAAAACCGAGACTGTGTCACATAATCAACATGCTGAAAATATATCTGTCTTTCTGAAAGCCTCTAAATCATATGAGTTATAAGGACAATCTCCTAACTAACTCCAGTTGTCTGAAACCAGAATATTACTAAAAAGAAATACTGATATATGATCCTCGAATGATGAGGACTCACCAAAATCTGTTGCTGATATAGTATGTAACTAAGCGCAATCTAGATACTGAATGTTGGAACCTATATTATAAGATAATATAGATCAAAAAACCAATTAGTACTTTGAATGTAATGAGTATCTGATATGGAAAATAACTGATATTGGCTAAAGATAATGCATATGACATGATAAACTGATGCAAAAACAAGTAATAAACATGTACTATATGATAAGTTGAACAACTAAAAAAAAGGTCATGTAAGTATATGAATCTAAACTATGAACTGTGGACTGTGAGAGCTGCCATTAACCGACATACCCCAATCTAAGCTAATTGAGGTCCAACTTGTAACCCCAGTTGGATGGGTGTTTAGTACCTTGACATATGAACACTAACTGGCACGGATCCACTAAACTGATGTCTGAAAAGACTAAGGTGTCAATCCTAGTCTAAATAGTGACTCTTTAGAATTGATGTCATAGTTTCGAAAGTTAGGGATTTCTACTAAAGGTCTCAACCTAACTAAGGGTGAGCATTTAACCCTGCGTCCGCTCAGTATTAGGTACTACTTCCAACTGAATGACACTAATAACTGACAATGCTTAGTAATAATAATATTTTGAAAACAAATAATTAATGTTTAATCTTAAAGTATTAAATAACATGTAAGCTGGATGATCTTGCACTCATAAGTTTATACATAAAATCCTACGTCATCGGGTGTTAATAACCCACCATCTCTAAAGAATGTAACTAATCATGGCTGTAACGCCCCAAAAATGGGTCCTGAGACGTCACATAATGCTTAGGACCACAAGTGATCCCAAGCTAACCCTTGTACTGGCATAAATCATAAGCAACTGGATAAAACAAATAAATCTGAAGAAATGCAAAAGATAAATCTTTTCTGAACTTGATCAATACAAAGCTATATTAAGACGATTACAACTCTGCTTATACAAAACAAAACTGAAACTGAATACATCAACTACACTGATTGTCTATGAATCCTCTACTATACTGACTATAGATAGCTGGGATGCGACTCCAACTACCACTAATCAATACATATGAGTAAGAAAGTAAAGTACATGAATAACAACTATTTGAAGTCCCCAAAGTAGGAGGACTCATCACCTGCCGGTTGGAATATGCAACTGTCTGATCATATGGACAACAACTAAACTGGTACCTACATTATTAAAAAATGTATCACATAAACATATATGTGGATTAGTACTTTCGGAATGTACTGAGCATGTGGGGCTGAATGCATAAGTAAAATAGTAACTCAATAAATCATATAGTTTGTAAAGAATGCATGCTAAGCATAAATGACTCACATTGGCTTGAATACTATAAAAGCTGCAAAATATAAACATACTGTAGTAAAACATAAAGACAATCTTTGTGAGCCATCGCACTTAGTTCTAAAAGCGGGGTTATTACTCTTTATATTTGTAGAATAAGTAGGACTGAGGTTAAGTCTGTTTTCAAATCATGCAGCTAAGTGTAAAGATTACTTACCTATATATCTGTAAACTAAAAGCTAAAATATGATAATTGAAGTCTTATGTAAGACAATATCTGAGTAAATTTTTTAGCCTTTACACTTAGTTTCTAAAAGTTGTCCTTTCATTTTTTTTCTGTTAAGGAATATATTTAAAATCTTTTCTATAAGTCTTTACTAGTAGGGAGGTTCTTCTAACTGACATAAACCATATGAACTAACATGGAGTCTAACATCTTATTCCCATATGGGGAAAACTTCATGATGGGGAGAGGTGTCATACTCTTGCCAAAGAGTATAACCTAATCTAAGTGATCACATCTGTAACTGTCATCCATGTAGAAATAGGAATAATCTGATAATTTGTACCTACGTTGGCTAAGTAGTTCTATGGAACTTAGGGAGCGCTAATCCCACACTTTCTGCTCGGTGCTAAATACTACTCCCTTTAATCTGTATGCTCATTTTGTTGGAAATCCAATTTAAAACTAGTATAAGGGCTTATAAGGAAAACCAATTAGGCATCTACCATGATGAACTATAATCAAAACTGTAAAGTGGATTCTGTATTTAATTTGAGGACCAAAAGATCAAATCTTTTCTCAAAATCTGAATATATATACTAGTCATAAGGTGCTTACAAGAAAAATCTTCTTGAATTATCAATACTCGACTAGGGCTTAAAACTCATAATTTAAATTTATGCCACTTCATAGCAAAACATCATGCTTAATGTACTTCTTGAAATTCTTCAGCAATATCAAGGTAATGGAAATCAAAAAATCACAAGATCATGCTTTAAACTCAAATTAGAATCTGAAACATCATATCATACGCATAAGGATGTGAAAATAAACATGAAATTCAATAATTAAATCTTTTGTAACATCATAATTTTCAAATAATGATAATTGGGTATGAACACTAATTGCAGATCATGTGAATTCAACTTAAAAAGATAGTTTTGGGCACAGGGACGAAAAAATTATCTTTGTTCATAAACCCACATACCTTAATGACGAAGAAATTGAAGGTTGATTCCTTGTGTTCTTGAGAGGAAGATGTTGAATTATGTTCTTAGGAAAGGAGAGGGTTTTTACGTGAGTTAATTTGAAGAAGATGGGCAAATAATAACCTTTTGGGTGTTATAATTCATGCTTTGGATGTTTGGGGTCGAGGGGAAAGGACCAAAATATCCCTTGACCTTTAAGAATCTAAAACTATGGGGGAATAGCCCCCGCATCGTGACCCCTAGTTGGTTTAAGTAGCCCTCGCGATGCGAACCCTAGTTAGGTCAAGCAGCCTTCGCGTCGCGGGGCTATCGCGACCCCTTACTGCCTCACACAAAAAATGGCATAAATTTTCACTCGGGTATCGAATTTAGGAAAAATCAGTATCATTGGAAAGATAATTCAATTATCTATCCTTTGATGGGTCTTTAACTGAGAAATTCTACATTTATCAAAAGTTATATATGTCTAAACTAGACCCTTGTAGAATCGAATACCAAACTTTGAACGAATCAATGGCTCTTCACTCGAATTGGTTCTAGGTTATTCTTATGAACATTTTTCACCTCAAAAGAACTTCATAAAATAGTTTACTGATCATGAAACTTATATTCACATGGGAATCATTTGGATTTGAGCTTACACGCGTAGGAACGACAGTTATAATTCTAGCACGAAAATATGGGGTGTTACATTATCTTCCTCTTAGAATTATTCATCCTCGAATGATGGGTAGGAACTTATTGAAATATTGAACATATGGAATAATGTGTCTACTAATGAAGGATATAGCTGAGCTGAAACTTTAAAAATTCTATCATGAAGCTGAATTCTGAGCTGACTTGTCTTTACTTGCTTTAAGGAGTTGATTCATGCTGAGAGTTTAGAATTCACTTGAAGTGTTCATGATACAATCATACATATTGAATTGGGATGTGATAACTTATGCAAGTACAAATCATAAGACAACAAGACTTAGATCGTACAAGGGGTACTACACTGTCTGAGCTAAAATACTTGGAAAATTAGAATTATGCACTGAACACTTATGAATTGAGTCATGACTAAATAACTGAATTTGAAACATGATGCATGGACTGAACTGAATTTGCAATTTTCATGGATGCAAATAGATTATCTCTTGGAATGGTCATACACATAAGACTTTGGATAGTAGGACTGGGTGGAAAGGTGGAAAACCATAGAAACTTGTCTGCCTGACTGCTAAACTGAATTGCTGGCTATACTGATTGAATTATACTAGAAACTTATAATTAACTGGAGTATCTCTTCATTATTCTTTCTAAAGAAGTTCTAGTAACATTAGGTAGCAAAGAATCTTGGGTATGATTTGAATACGATATCTGAATAAGAAATTGAAACATTGATACAACTCTATAATATGGACTATAGCCGTATAACTTATAAGATAGGATATAATTACTAGGCCTTAGGCATTGCAACTTCTTACTTTCTAGCTGAGAGACATTTCTCAAATACTCCCTCAACTATACTATTCCCCTTAAATACCATACTCATTTGATTCAACTTATAATTCTCACATAGGTATTGTTTAATCTATCTCATAAAGTCTAAACTGAACTAAATCCTCTTACCATGATTAAGCCTAACTCAAAATCACAAGGTACAAAATGCCACACCTTAGTACTAGTCTAAACCATATGATTCAATCTTCTATATCTTGTTAGAGCTCACACCCTAAGCATAACATGCCTCACCACTTAAATGACTAACTCTAAACTCTTACTATGGATTCACTAGCACATATTGCATTCCTCCACTTGCATGCCAACTCAACATTCAAGTCTATCATTACAACCACATATGAACATCAAGGAAAACACCCATAAGGTGTACTTCTCATATTCTCTATACCTCTATTAACAATAATTTTCTTGCACCACGCTTAAGAAGATATACCCAGAATCCTCAACTAACTATGACATTTACCAAAAATTTACCTCAATATTCCTTCACCCTCTAGCCTTAGATAGAAAATCATAAATAATATTCCTTAATGAGGGTCATCAACTCCCTCTCATCTAAAACATTTCTTATCCATTATCATCACCATTATCTTAACGTAGGAATAGGTCACTGAAGGGATAACATATAAGGACCTGAAGCACAAAAGAATACTATACATAACTCTGACACTTAACTGAGGCCCGAAGAATAGAATGTCAAAGGCATGAACTCATTAAAAAGATCTAAATTGAGTACATACATGATATAAACTGGATTTCACTAGGATCATGAGTTAATACTATTACATGATATCCAACTGTCTTACTGGAGTTCACAAATTCATGAGGGATAACTCAAATCACAGAGTAAAGCTATTACTTGCTTGCTAGAAGCTAAGAAGAAACTTGAATACAGATGAAGTCTATAAGCATTGGCCTTTGACATGGATCTATCACGCAAGACATGGATTTGGTGTGATGATGACTGAAATCTAAGGAATACTCTAGAGTAAGAAGGGATCATTATCTCACTGCAACTTTTATTGACATTTATCACAATCTAATTCTCAAAACATGATTTGGTTCTGCACTCTACCATCTCCCCCTTAGGTCAAAGTTGATATTCTAAGATTGTGGGTCTACTCTATATCCTCGAGACTAAGCCATTATTTCTTTATTCTAATGTCTACACATAAATGCTAAACTCACAAGAATAAACTATATTTTAAACTTACTAACTTCATTCTTCAACAACTCTTTTTGTATATCATCCTTAACTTTCTAGCTTGAATAGTTATCATAAAAAACTTAACACTCTCATTAGCAAACATATCTACCTCACTAAAAAAATAATCATAGCCTACCAAGATCACATATCTATACTTATATTTTTTTTTCCAAATCATAAGAATCAAAATCATACTTAAAAGACTCAACACCATCTATCCAAAACTCCTCAAGTTAGCTATTAAGAACACCATGTACTATATAACTAGCCTTCTTACACTTAGTAACTCAAGGGTACTACTAACTACACACAATACTTAATAAACTTCAAAAGTAATGCAACCCCATATCACCTTGGGCACACCTCTACATCATACCTACAACATCATACTTAATCTCAATCAATAAACTTAAATTCTTGCATTCACTATTTCAAGCCTATTGGTTCATCTCCATATAACTAGCATCACTAACCAAACAATTATTACATCCACCTTGATGACCATCCACTGTTCAAACTTAGTGTCTAGTACTAGGCATGATGAACAACATAACCTCACATACTATTCTTGTTTAAAAGCTATATTATCAAGTATACTAGTCCATTAGAACTTTATGACATCAATAATCAGTCATAATCATGAAATATACCTTATTAAAATATGCTGTCATATCCTCCTTCTACACATTAGGACCATTTACCCATATATACACTTAAATTACTTTCATAGCTCTATAAGTTTCAACTAAAGTCCTTTTGGCAACCTTAGGGGAAGCCTAAATTAAGAATACCCAGCCACAAAATACTTTCATTAATAACCTATATTTTTCTAACAAAATAAATACCATCCATAACTTCTTTGATACATCAAGCAAAAAACATTTCACCTTAACTAATTACTCCTTCTCTACTTTCCACTAAACTAACACATAAAGACATATGACTTCACTACTAACTCAATCTTATGCAAAAGTTCAGCTATATATAGTCAAGCAATGGCCCTCACCACCTTTCTTGTCCTCAACTTAGCTATTAAGAACACCATGTATTATATAACTAGCCTTCTTACACTTAGTAACTCAAGGGTACTACTAACTATACATAACACTTAATAAACTTCAAAAGTAATGTAACCCCATATCACCTTGGTCACACCTCTACATCATACCTACAACATCATACTTAATCTCAATCAATAAACTTAAATTCTTCCATTCACTATTTCAAGCCTATTGGTTCACCTCCATATAACTAGCATCACTAACCAAATAATTATTACATTTACCTTGATGACCATCCACTATTCAAACTTAGTATCTAGTGCTAGGCATGATGAACAACACAACCTCACATACTATTCTTGCTCGAAAGCTATATTATCAAGAATACTAGTCCACTAGAACTTTATGACAACAATAATTAGTCATAATCATGAACTATACCTTATTAAAATATGCTATCACATCCTCCTTCTACACATTAGGACTATTTACTCATATATACACTTAAATTGCTTTTATAGCTCTATAAGTTTCAACTGAGCTCCATTTTGCAATCTCAGGGGAAGCCTAAATTAACAATACCCACCTGCAAAATACTTTCATTAATAACCTATATTTTTCTAACAAAATAAATACCATCCATAACTTTTTTGATACATCAAGAAAAAAATATTTCACCTTCACTAATTACTCCTTCTCTACTTTCAACTAAACTAACACATAAAGACATATCACTTCACTACTAACTCAATAGTATGCAAAAGTTCAGCTATATATATTCAACCAATCGCCCTCACCACTTTTCTCGTCACTACCCTTCTAAACCCATACCTCCAACTATAAGAATGTTCTATTACATATAAATCATAACACTCTAGGTTTCAAAATCTCTTGAACAAAAACTCTATTTAACAATCTAGGTTCATACTATCTTCTCTTACGAGCACTATGTATATTGAAGGGTTAATAAGGAATTTGAATACATATCTTACTCTGTCTTAACTGAAGGAATCATAGGGATGAGAAAATAACTTTCAACTTGAGTAACTTATAACGCACTAGCGAGCTCCTCTCAAGCCCTTTATATGACTTCAGAAGTTACTGATAGTAAATCTGAGAGCATCATATTAGGACGAATTAGAACTTGCTAATCATATTATTTTAAGAATATAACATAGATGTAGAAGTATGGATTAATAGACAAATTGATAGAAGTTTCTAAAGGAACAACTTTAAAGCATGATCTAGAGTATGAAAGAAAGAAAACTTTTCTTAAATGCCTTGTAGCCTTTTAAAGAAAAGTACAGATGTCTTTGTACCATTCTGCAGAACTCTACTAGACACGGCTTCATGGACACCCTAGGACACTTGAACTCTGTGCTCTGATACCAAGTTTATAACGCCCCAAAAATTGGTTCCAAGACGTCACACGATGCTTAGGACCATATGTGATTCCAAGCTAACCCTTCTACTGGCATAACTCATGAGCAACTGGATAAAACATATAAATCTAAAGAAAATGTGAAAGATAAATTTTTTCTAAACTTGATCAATACAAAGCTATATCAAGATGATAACAACTCTGCTTATACAAAACAAAACTGAAATTGAATACACAAATTATACTGACTGTCTATGAAGCCTCTACTTTACTCACTATAAATAGATGGGATGCGACTCCAACTACCACTGATCAATACACATAAGTAAGAAAGTAAAGTACATGAATAACATCTATTTGAAGTCCCCGAAGTAGGAGGACTCATCACCTGCTGACTGAAATTTGCAACTATCTGATCGTGATATATAGACTACAATTGAACTGGTACCTACATTATTAAACAATGTAGCACATATACATATATGTGGATCGGTACTTTTCGAATGTACTGAGCATGTAGGGGTGAATGTATAAGTAAAATAATAACTAAATAAATCATATAGCTTTTAAAGAATACATGCTAAGCATAAATGATTTACATTGGCTTGAATACTGGAAAAGCTGTAAAATATAATCACACTGTAGTAAAAGATAAAGATAATCTATGTGAGCCATCATACTTAGTTCTAAAAATGGGGTTATTACTCTTTATATTTGTAGAATAAGTAGGACTGAGGTTAAGTCTATTTTTAAATTAAGCAGGATAAGTGTAAAGAGGACTCACCTATATATCTATAAACTGAAAGTTGAAATCTGATAATTGAATTCTTATGTAAGACAATATCCAAGTAAATTTGTGAGCTTTTACAATTAGTTTCTAAAAACTGTTCTGTCATTCTTTTTCTATTAGGGAATATATTTAAAATCTTTTCTATAATTCTTTACTAGTAGGAAGGTTCTTCTAATCGATATAAACTATGTGAGCTAACATGGAGTCTAACGTCTTGTTCCCGTATGGAGAAAACCTCATGATGGGGAGAGGTATCATACTCTTGTCAAGGAGTATAACCTAATCTAAGTGATCACATCTGTAACTATCATCCATATAGAAATAAGAATAATCTGATAATTTGTACCTATGTTGGCTAAGTAGTTCTGTGGAAGTTAGGAAACACTAATCCCACACTTCTCGTTCGGTACTAAATACTACTCCCTTTAATCTGTATGCTCATTCTGTTGGAAATCCACTTTAAAAATAGTATAAGGGCTTATAAGGAAAACCAATTAGGCATCTTCCATGATGAACTGTAATAAAAATTGTAAAGTGGATTTTGTATTTGAACTGAGGATCAAAAGACCAAATCTTTTCTCAAAATTTGAATATATATGCTAGTCATAAGGTGCTTAAAAGAAAATCTTCTTGAATTATCAATACTTAACTAGGGCTTAAAACCTATACTTTAAATTCATGCAACTTCATAGCAAAACATCATGCTCAATTTACTTATTGAAGTACTTCACCAACATCAAGGTAATGAAAATAAAAAATCACAATATCATACTTTAAACTAAAATTTGGAATCTAAAAAATCATATCATACTCATAAGGATATGAAAATAGATATGCAATTCAATAATTAAATCTCTTGTAACATCATAATCTTTAAATAAGATAATTGGGTATGAATCCTAATTGTAAATCATGTGAATTAATCTTAAAAAGTTAGTTTTGGGAACAAGGGCAAAAGGAGTATTCTTGTTCATAACCCCACTATAATACCCTGAAGATTTCTAGCAAATCTCATCCCCAAAATGCCTAGTATTAGATTATAAAGTGAATGATAATTATTCCATGAGAAATTTTCAAGATTTTTACTTTTTGTCGTGTGGAAAATTCAATAAGCTTTCCATCGATATATGATTTTCTTAAATCCGATAATCGGATAAGAAGTTATGACTATTTTAAGTTCCCATCGTAAAATAACGCCATATTAGTTAGTGGCGCACCGCGCCATAAGAGGAAATGGAATTTGGCAATTTCAGTAGGTGTTTACGATTATGGCATGTCGCGCCAGCACTCAAATTCAGAATTGTCCTTTTTCTAGTATCTTAACGCAATTTCCCCCGCGTTGCGCCAAAGTTCCAGGTCACGAAGAAAGAGGCAGTGCGATGGCTCCGCATTGCGCCATCCCTCAATTTCCCAATTGTCAAGTTTCCATAACATGGCGCGTTAATTCCGCATCTCTCCAGGGGCCCATATTGGAAAATTTTTACTGAAATTAAATAACGCATCCAGGGTTAAAAGGGTTAATTTCCTACCCCTATTTAAACCTAAGAACACGTGATTTTGATATTCTTCACCCTAAATATACTATTTTCTCTCAAGTTTATCGCAAGAACAAGCTAGGATTTCTATTGGGGATTCAAATTCAAGAAGGTCTTACCATCAATCTTCTCGAAATCACGAACTAAGGTATGCATAGTGTTCATTCATGGACTCTTTTCATCCATGATGCCTAAGAATCCCTTTTCTAAATTCAAGTTATGGATTTTCTTATGAATTTCATGATTGGGATGTTTTTGTTTATGTTGATAATGAGTAATTGAATTGTATTCCATGAATGAGTGTTAAATTCCACATGGGTTGATTTATATCGGTATAGATTCATGAAACCCTAGGACTAAACCCTTGAATGATTAAATTGGAATTGAATCATGACAATTAATTGTTATATGATGTTGTTTACACATTCTATGCCTACTATGTGTTTGGTTGAATGCCTATATAACGGGAAAGTTTCTAATTAGCATGAAATCATGAAATCCCTAATTATCATGAAATCATGAAATCCCATGTACGTACAAGCTTATGCCTATCACATGTTTGATAAAATACTTTAGTAAATGTATTATGATGATTATTATGTATTCAAGTAAGTCATGCTTTGTCAGTTTCCTTCCATCGAGTCCTGGGGTTACTTATACCCGAAACATGAGTTGTGTACCTAGAGCCATGTCATGCTTTCACGATACTCTCAGTAAAGCTATGAACCCTTAGACTTCAGATAGTATTATGACTCTAGAAAAATCTCCATGATCTCATGACTTAGTCAGTTTTCAGATATTAGTAGTATTCTATCGGTCAACGGAACTTAGTAACTTAGCTCATGTTCAGTTCAGTAAATCATGTTCAATTTCTATTTAGATGGGAGTAGGAATTAGCACCGAGTGAACCTATGGATGGGGATACATACTATCAGATAAGGGTATGACCCTTAGAAGTCATCCTTACATTCCAGAACTATGTAGCCAACATAGGTTGAGATATCAACACTATCTGATGAGGGTTGATGAGGTGGATAAGAACTGTCAGATAAGGCTCCCACCATTTTATTTTAGGGACACTATCAGATAAGGGTCGCCCACAGCTTGTCCTTACCAGTGAGGCGGTATTGACACCCTTCCAAATTGGGGTTACAAATTGGACCCCAACTCAACCAAAATGGCGTATTAGGGGCATGTCGGTTAAATACTACCTCCCACAGCTTCAGTACTAGTCTTAGTGAAAGAACTCAAATAGTTCTTCAGATTTAAGACTGTCAGATACAGTCGACTCAGATATAGTAAGGACTCAGATAGTTTCATCAGATTCAGGACTGTCAGATACAGTCACCCATGTTATAAGTTACATTCAGATACAACTATTTATGCTATCATTTATATCAGTTATTAGTATGTCATGTCATCGGTATTTAGATTTAGTAATCTCGATATGATAATGTCAGTTATAGTTACGTATTTATGTATGCATTATCGCATTTATGTTAGACAGTCAGCTAGCATTATTCACGAATATTAACCCTTGCATTATCCTAACTTACATGTATGATCAGTACATTCCATTGTACTAACGCATTTGCACTATGGTGCTTTCTTTTTATGTAACACCATAGGTTCAGAGACACGAGTTCCAGATCAGCAGTTGATTCCGGTCTCAGCAGTCAGAATAGAAGTGAGTTGTCATCCTTCGAGGACTTGATTATTTCTCCACTATTTCATTGATTAGTTATTAGTTGGAGTTAGTTGGGGACATATCCTATCAGCACCTTATTCAGATGATTCAGACAGTAGAGGCTTTCAGACTAGATGCAGACTATTATGTTTTAGACTTCTGTGTTTACAGTTTTCTTTTGGGTTTTTTATTACCCCATAGATATTATCTCATCCATGTTATGTTTAGTATTGAACCTTATGGCCTTTCAGTGCATGTTTCCATATTATTCAGTATTTTATGCAGTATATAGGTACAGATATCAGTCATGGGTTAGCTTGTGGTCTTTTGGGATCATGAGCACTGTGTAGCATTCTCGGTTCAGCAAATCGGGGTGTTACAAACTTGGTATCAGAGCGTGTCCTAGAAAGTCTAAAAGCCGCACCTAGTAGAGTCTTGTACATGAGTGTGTTGCG
The DNA here is from genome assembly GCF_002878395.1 of Capsicum annuum. Lineage (NCBI taxonomy): Eukaryota > Viridiplantae > Streptophyta > Magnoliopsida > Solanales > Solanaceae > Capsicum > Capsicum annuum. Next base: position 115,127,447 of record NC_061114.1, read on the forward strand.
CGCCATATTTATGTGTAAGAGGCTATGAGATGTTTTGGAATAGTTTCCCTTCTTTCAGTATTCATGTCGTGCCAGTGAGCATAATCACAAGTCAATCTCTCAGTCTAATTCTCTTCTTCTCTTTATTTCAGAATATGTCTCCTAAGAGAAGAAATCAATTAGCCCCTCAGCCCGAAGAACCTTTGGGTGATCATGTTTCTCATGCGTAGTTCTGGACCGTATTTACCACCCCTGCTCAGTCAGTAGCTGCCCATAATAAGCGACCAGTTGTCATTTCGGCCAACCCAGTGGCCAACTCTGGTGCAGCTAGGATTCGGGACTTTACCTAAATAAATCCTTTATCCTTCCACGGGTCTAAAGTAGATAAAGACCTTCAGGAATTATTGATCAAGTTCAGAAAGTGACAGACATCATGGGGGTGACTACTATTGAGAGTGCTGAGTTAGCCGTATACCAGTTGTAGGATGTGGGTCATACTTGGTTTAAATAGTAGAAGTCAGAAAGGTCAGATGATGCAGGTCCTATAGAGTGGGAGGAGTTTGTCATTATATTCTTAGACAGATTTTTTCCCCAAGAGCTTAGAGAGGCTAAGGTGCTAAAATTCATCAACCTCAGGCAGGACAATATGACTGTGAAAGAGTACTCTATAAAGTTTACTCAATTAGCCAGATATGCCCCTCATGTGGTTTCAGACGGCAAAGCCAAGGTGAGTAAGTTCATTTCAGGGGTAAATGATAATGTGGTTAATGAGTGCAGATCCGTCATGCTAAATAGTGACATGACTTTAGCCAGACATATGACCCATGCTCAGCAAATAAAGGAGCAGAAGATTAAACAGGAGGAAAAGTAGAATAAAAAAGCTAGGATAAGTAGCTTTAATTTTAGTCAGCCTAAATCAGAAGGAGGAAACCATTCTTAGTTTCATCCTAAGTCATCAGTTCCAGCTCCTTCTTCAGCCAGTGCTCCATCTCCTAAGTTTAGAGATAGAGTGCTAGGCTCTAAGTCTCAGGGTAGTGTCAACAATGCCTGAAATAATCCCCTTTGTCAGACTTATGGTAAGAACCACAAGGGTACTTACAGAGCTGGAAGCGATGCCTGTTTTGGTTGTGGCAAGCCAGGACATAGATTTAGAGATTGCCCTTAGTCAGGTTTTTAGACACATATCTGCTTCTCAACTTAGTTCGATCGCCTGAATCAGTAGGGTTCCAGCACCAGTGCTACTAGCGGGCAACACCTAAATAGACTATATGCTCTTCAGACCCGACAAGATTAGAAAAATTCTCCTGATGTAGTTACTGGTACGTTACAGATCTTTTACGTGCATGTTTACGCTTTGTTAAATCCAAGAGATTCTTTGTCTTTTGTTACTCCCAATATAGCAGTTGATTTTGGAATCAATCCCAAAATTCTAGCTAAGCCCTTCTCAGTCTCTACCCTAGTAGGAAAAACCATCATAGCCCAGCGGGTATACAGGAACTGCCCGATGATGATGTTTTAGAAAGTCACTTCAGCGGACTTAGTCATGTTAGAGATGACTGATTTTGATGTCATTCTAGGCATGGGTTGTCTTCATTCCAGCTATGCCATAGTCGATTGCAGAAATAAAATATTCTAGTTTTAGTTTCCAAATAAACCCATCCTTGAGTGGAAGGGTAGTGTATCCTCTTTCAGGGGTCAGCTTATTTCCTACTTTCGAGCTAGGAAAATGATATCTAAAGGATGTGTCTATCTTTTTGTTTGAGTTAAGGACACTAGTTCCAAAACTCCCAGCCTTGAATAAGTCCCAGTAGTGAATGAATATTAAGATGTCTTTCCCGAAGATCTTCTAGGAATTCCTCCCAAAAGGGAAATAGACTTTGACATTTACCTTTTTCAAGATACTCACCCTATCTCTATTCCGTCATACTGAGTGGAACCAGTAAAACTCAGAGAATTGAAAGAACAGTTGAAGGATCTCTTAGATAAGGGATTCATCAGACCCAATATTTGCCCGTGGGGCGCGCCAGTCTTATTCATGTGCAAGAAAGATAGTTCTCTAAGGATGTGTGTAGACTACTATTAACTCAATAAGGTCACGGTCAAGAACAAGTATCCACTTCCCAGAATCAATGAAACTTTGACTAACTTTAGGGTGCCAGCTATATCTCTAAGACAGACCTCAGATCTGGCTATCATCAGCTCAGAGTTAGAGAAAGTGACATTCCAAAAATAGCTTTTTGTACTTAATATGGTCACTTTGAATTCTTAGTCATGTCATTTGGTCTAACCAATGCCTCAGTAGCTTTAATAAACTTCATGAACTTCATGTTTAGCAGTACTTGGACATTTTCGTCATAGTCTTTATAGATGATATTCTGGTCTATTCCCACACGGAGCACGATCATGTAGACCATCTTAGAACATTACTTCAGACTCTCAGAGATTATCATCTATTCACCTAATTCAGTAAGTGCGAATTTTGGCTAAGGTCAGTAGCATTACTTAGTCACATCATTTTCGGTGATGGCATTAGAGTTGATCCTCAAACGACTGAAGTAGTAAGAAATTGGTGAAGACCTATCTCTCCATCAGATATCAGGAGTTTCTTAGGTTTGGCTAGCTATTACAGACGTCTTGTTGAAGGATTTTCATCTATTGCATCCCCTATGTCCAGATTGACTCAGAAGAAAGTCAAGTTTTAGTAGTCAGACCCTTGCAAGAAGAGTTTTCAAGAGTTGAAGACTCGACTTACCTCAGCCCTAGTTTTAGCTCTTCTAGATGGTTCAGATGGGTTCGTGGTGTATTCTGATACATCCAGAGTAGGTTTGGGTTGTGTCCTCATACATCATGGTAAGGTCATAGCCTACACCTCCAGACAACTTAAACCTATGAGAGAAATTATCCTACTCATGATCTTGAGTTAGCAGCCGTAGTCTTTGCCTTGAAGATTTAGAGGAATTATCTCTATGGAGTTGATTAGATGTCTTCACAAATCACAAGATTCTTTAGTATGTCTTTTCTCAGAAAGATCTCAATCTTCATTAGAGAAGGTGGTTAGAGCTTTTGAAAGACTATGACATTAGTGTCCTCTATTATCTGAGCAAGGCCAATGTAGTGGCCGACACTCTCAGTAGGCTATCCATGGGTAGTATTTCTCATGTGGAGGATAGTAAGAAGAAGTTAGCTCAAGAAGTCCATCATCTTTCCAGACTAGGCATTCTCTTAGTCGATTCTTCAGAGGGTAGTGTATGTATTCAGAGTAGTTCAGAATTATCTCTAGTTTCTGAGGTAAAATAAAAGCAAGATAGAGATCCCAGCCTTGTCAAGTTGAAAGAGTCAGTTTAGGTTTAAAAAGTAGAGGTTTTCTCCCACGAGGGAGATGGTGTTTTCTGTTTTTAGGGTCGTCTCTGTGTTCCAGGTGTAGATGACTTAAGGCAGTGAATTTTTGCAGAAGTGCATGGTGCGCGCTACTCTATTCATCCAGGGGCCACAAAGATATACCGCGACTTGCGGAAAATATATTCATAGAGTGGGATGAAGAGAGACATTGTAGAGTTTGTAGCTATGTTCTCTACATGTCAGAAAGTTAAGATAGAGCATCAAAAGCCTAGTGGGTCCATGCAGTAGTTCAGTATTCTACTTGGAAGTGGGAAGTTGCGAACATGGACTTCGTGATGGGTTTACCTCGAACTCATCATCAACATAATTCAGTCTAGGTCATTATAGATAGAATGACCAAATTAGATCATTTCCTTTCAGTTCATACCTCTTATTCAGCCGAGGATTATGCCAAACTCTATATCAAGAGTTGGTTAGATTGCATGGTGTTTTGTTGTTTATTATCTCAAACAGAGGTACCCAGTTTACCTCTTATTTTTGGAAAGCATTTCGAAAGGGTCTCGGTACCCAAGTTTATCTCAGTACAACCTTCTATCCTCAAACAGATGGTTAAGAAAAAAGAACAATTCATACTTTAGAAGATGTGCTAAGGGAGTGTACAATTGATTTTAAAGAAAGTTGGGATGACCACTTGCCTTTGATTGAGTTTGCATACAACAACAATTATCATTCCAGTATTCAAATGGCTCCATTCGAAGCTATATATGGTAGGATATGTAGATCTTCAATTGGTTGGTTCGAAGTTAGTGAGGCCTCAGTCATAGGTCCTGACTTAGTATTCGACGCCTTATAAAAAGTCTAGTTAATCAGAGAAAGACTTTGAGATGCTCAGAGCCGAGAAAAATCTTATGCAGATATTCTTAGAAAAGATCTCAAGTTTTAGGTTGGTGATCATGTCTATCTAAAGATTTGGTGATCATGTCTATCTAAAGATCTCTCCCATGAAGGAAGTGAATAGATTTGGCAAGAAGGGAAAGCTCAGTCCCCGATATGTTGGTCCCTTCAAGATTCTCAGTTGTTTCGGCAAGGTAGTTTATGAGCTCGAATTGCCTTCAGATCTAGCCCCAGTTTATCCAGTCTTCCATGTCTCTTTGCTCAAGAAGTGTATAGATGAACCATCAGTCGTAGTCCCTATTCAGAGCATTGATGTTCAGAACAGTCTCTCTTATGAAGAGATTTCAGTCAAAATCTTAGACTATCAGACTCCTAGATTGGGGAACAAAGAAGTCCCTCTAGTTAAAGTTCTTTGGGGAAATCAATCTGTCGAGGGAGCTACTTAGGAAGCAAAAGTAGACATGCGTACCAAGTATCCTCACCTCTTCTCCGCCAACTTTGATCAAGCTCAAGGTAACAGTTCTCCTTAAGCATACTCAGTTTCATGATCAGTGTTCATCACGAACTTGGTATTCAGTTTCATGTTCATATTCCAGTATAAGATTCGTATCAAGTACCATTGCATATTCATTCATGCATTCATGTATCAGCTCAGTTATATAATTATACATCAGAAATGTATTCTCATTGTGAAAAACTTAGTTCCTCAGAATATTCAGTCATGCATTCGTGAATCAGTTACACATGCATCAGATATGCATATTCAGTATGTTATGTTTAGCTTGTCATTCATGAGTTCATATTTCAGTTATTCATGTTCAGTTTATGTTCAACTTATTGTTTCCCCTCTCAGTCAGTCTCATTCGAGGACAAATGTTCTCAAAGGGGAGATATTGTAATACTCCAAAGATTTCTAGCAAATTTCATCTTAAGAATGCCTAGTATTATCTTCTAAAGTGAATGATAATTATTCCATAAGGAATTTTCAAGATTGTTACTTTTTTTTTTATGTGGAAATTCAATAAGCTTTCCATCGATATATGATTTGCTTAAATCCGATAACCGGGTAAGAAGTTATGACTATTTCAAGTTCCCGTTGTAAAACAATGCCATATTAGTCAGTGGTGCGCCGCACTACAAGAGGAAATGGAATTTGACAATTTCCAGTAAGTGTCCATGATTATGGCGCGTCACGCCAGCACTCAAATTCAGAATTTTCCTTTTTCCAGTGTCTCAGCGCAATTTCCCCCATGTCGCACCAAAGTTCTAGGTCACGAAGGAATGGAAAATACGATGGCTCCGTATTATGCCATCCCTCAATTTCGCAATTATCAATTTTTAGTGACACAGCGTGATAACGCCGCGTCGCGCCAGGGGCCCAGTTTGGGAATTTTTTACTGAAATTAAATGACGCATCCAGGGTTAAAAGGGTCAATTTTTTACCCCTATTTTGGGTGGATGAGGTGGCTAAGCACTGTCAGAGGTGGGCCCCACCATTCTCTTTTGGGGACACTATCAGATAAGGGTCGCCCACAGCTTCTCCTTACCAGTGGTGCGGTATTGACACCCTTCTAATTGGGGTTATAGATTGGACCCTAACTCAACCATAATGGCGTATCAGGGGCATGTCAGTTAAATACTACCTCCCATAGTTTTAGTACCAGTCTTAGTAAAAGAACTCAGATAGTTTTTCAGATTCAACACTGTCAAATACAGTCGACTCAGATATAGTAAAGAACTCAGATAGTTCCATCAGATTCAGGACTATAAGATACAGTCACCCATGTTATCAGTTATATTTAGATACAACTATTTATGCTATCAGTTATATCAGTTATTAGTATGTCATGTCATCAGTATTCAGATTCAATAATCACAATATCACAGTGTCAGTTATAGTGACGTATTTATGTACGCATTCTCATATTCATGTTAGATAGTCAGCTAGCATTATTCATGCATGTTAACCCTTGCATTATCCTACCTCACATGTATATTTAGTATATTTTATTGTACTGACGTATTTGCGCTATGGTGCTTTCTTTTTATATTACACCATAGGTTCAGAGACACGAGTTTCAGATCAGCAATAGATTCCAGTCCCAATAGTCAGAATAGAAGTGATTCCTTATCTTTCGAGGATATGATTATTTCTTCACTATTTCATTGATTAGTTATTAGTTGGAGTTAGTTGGAGACATTTCCCATTAACTCCTTATTCAGAAGATTCAGACAATAGAGGCTTTCAGACTAGATATAGACTATTATGTTTTAGACTTCTGTGTTTACAATTTTGTTTTGGGTTTTGTATTACCCCATAGATGTTATCTCATCCATGTTATGTTAGTATTGAACCTTATGGCCTTTCAGTGCATGTTTCTTCATTATTCAGTATTTTATGTAGTATACAGGTACAAACATCAGTCATGGGTTAGATTATAATCCTACAGGGTCATGAGCACCGTGTAGCATTCCCAATTTAGTAAATTGGGGTGTTACACCCACATACCTTAATGATGAAGAAATTGAAGCTTAATTAATTATGTTCTTGAGAAGAAGATCTTGAATTATATTCTTGGGAAAGGAGAAGGTTTTTACGTGAGTTGATTTGAAGAAGATGGGCAAATAATTCCCTTTTGGGTGTTATAATTCATTCTTTGGATGTTTGGGGTCGAGGGAAAATGACCAAAGAGTCCCTTGACCCATAGGAAGCTAAAATAGTGGGGGAATAACCCCCATTTCATGACTCTTAGTTAGGTATAGCAGCCCTCGTGATTTTATTCTTAGTTTGGTCAATGTAAGACCCCATAAACTTCTCTTGTAGTTTGAGCCTTAAAATGTGTCAAGTGAAGTGTAAATCTAGCCTTGAAAGATTTAGAAGTGTCTTCCTAAGTGAGAAATATTTTAAACCATGTAGAATTTCCCTAACATCAAAATTTTTTCATGTAGATCATTGAATAAGATTTCTATCGATACCAATTTCGTCAAAATCCGACATCGAACGAGGAAGTTATGGTCGTTTTACTGAAATTAGTCAAAACTGCCCAGGTGCGACAACTGGGTTGACGGACCGTCGGGATTGTGAAGGACCGTCGCCCAGACCATTGCAACCAAGGCAGTGACTCCCTTTTCTAGCCTAAGTGAGATGGCTAGGACAATGGACCATCGAGGCTGCGACGGACCATCAATAGGACCGTCATGCTGAGGCAGTATGACCTCATCCTAGCCAACGTGCGATGGATAATCTGATGGAACGTCAAATTTGGATCGACCATCTCTAAGACTGTTGCATTGAGGCAGTGTGTTCTTTTTCCAACCGCTATGTGATGGACGATTTGACGGACCATTAGACTAAGCAATGGACCGTCGCTTCGACCGTCGCAGACCCAGTTTAGCATTTTTAACTTGATTTTAAAAGGGCTTTTGGTCATTTTCTCACTCTTTTCAGCCCCTATTTAAATTCTATAAAGGCTCACAACTTCATTTCTCATCCTCAACACCAAAAACTAGGGTTTCTACAAAATTAAAACCCTTTTTTCTTTTTCAAGAAAAGTCAAGAGAAATTAAGGAATCAAGAATCTCTCCAAGAGCCTTCAAGAAAGAGTTTTCGTAAGGTATTTAGATGTTAATTCGTGGGTCCCTTTCATCCAAGAAGCTCAATAACCCTTTTCAAAAATTCAAAGATCTTATGTTATGGGTTTTCATGATTCATGTGTGTTGAAATTGATGTTCATGCTATTATTTAGTTTTGACTCATGTTTGATTGCAAGGTTTTCAAGCTTTGACCCTAGTATATAATATTCATGTGATGTTCATGATAAACCCACTTCAAGCTTCTTGTTAAGTGATGTGTTCATGCCAATTAAGTGAAGAAATTGTTGAATAAGCAAAGCATGCTCCCCATATCTTTGATAAAATGCTTATGTGAAGGAATTAGAGCCATTATAGCATGTTGATTAGAAATCCCCAATTGTGTGCAAGCCCATGCGTGCCAAGTGTTTATTGAAAAGCCTTAGTGAATAAATTGTGACATGATAACATGAAATTCCCCAATTATGTGCTCTTTGATACAAGCTAAAACTTTAATACATACTAAGTGTTTGATGCAAGATCTTGTTGAATGGAGTATGAGCCAATAGCATGTCTCCCTATGCAACCGCATGTTTATGATTCCTAAATACTTGAAGAGATGATGTAGTGATTGTGATGGTTAATGAATGTCTATGATCTTGATAATTCAAGCATGGTTATGCTTTTCTTTTATGTTATCAAGTCCTGGGGGTACTTATACCCGACAATTTAGCTGCAGTCTAGAGCGAATGTCAATTTTCCATATAATCTCAGTCAAGCCATGATTCTTAGAACTCAGTGAGTTATCGAACTCTATACTCTTAGACAGATACAAAACTTAAGAAATCTCAGTAATCTCCGTAATCTCAGTACCGCTAGTAATCTAGCCTCAGTTCTATACTCAGCTCAGATCTAGTAGTATTCAAGTGTTCAATTCAGTCCTCAGTAGTATTAGAGTAATCTATCCTGAGCTTAGTATCATTCATTCAGATAATGAGATTTAGTAGTATTCTGTCAGATACGGAACCAAGTGAATTCAAATTAACTCATTAAGATCATTTGAGAAACATGATTAGTATCGGATTCAGTTCAGTATAGTTCAGTTGAGAATCAGTTCAAAGCTTTCAGTTGGAAGTAGGAGCTAGCACCGAGCGAGTGCAGGATGATGGCTCCCCGTTAGAGAGGCAGAGTTGTTAGGAGCAATCCTTGAACTTCAGAGCTATGTAGCTAGTGCAGGATATAGGATTCACCTGTTAGAAAAAGGTTTGTCACCTGTTAGAGAGGCTTGACTATTATACTGTGTTAGGCTTAACTTCCTGCGAGGGTCACCCGTTAGAGAGGCTTGATCACAGAGGTCTTTACCCATGGCACGATATTGATACATTTCTAGTTGGGGTTATAGGTTGGACCCCACCAGTTCAGATTCGGGGCATGTTAGTTAAGTGAGCACTCCTACAGTTACAGTTTCAATTTCTGTCTTTAGAAAAAAACTCAGAAATTAGGACTGTGAAATACAGTCATCTATCTCAGCGAGGAACTCTGATATTTCCATTGATTCATGGGCCACCCTATAGATAGGTATGGTCCTATATAAAGTTATTCAGTATGAGTGTTATCAGATCCAGAGATCACAAGCTAGATAGGCTTGATCTCAGATTCAGTTGAGCATTCTTGTTATTAGATCCAGAGATCACCCATTAGATAGGCTTGATCTCAGATTTAGTTGAGCATTCTTGTTATCAGATCCAGAGATCACCCGCTAGATAGGCTTGATCTCAGTCTCAGATTCAGTTGAGTAATCTCATTATCAGTCATTATCATATCCAGAGATCACCCGTTAGATAGGCTTGATCTCATTCTCAGATTCAGTGATTTTTCTTATTATCAGATTCAGAGATCTTTCGCTAGATAGGCTTGATCTCAGATATAATCTTTTTTTATCATTGATAGTAGATTCTAAAATTATCCGTTAGAGAGGTTTAATCTCTGATGCAGTCAGTCGAGAGTAGAAAGTTCAAAATTCAGTCATTGATATGAGTAGATTTAGTTAATCAGTTTCAGTATCATCAGCTTTCAAGATCACTCACTGGATAGGACTGATCTCAACTCCAGTACTCAATTATCAGTATCAGATAATTTTTTTCAGTATCTCAAGAATTAGTAGTGAGTTCATATGGCAGTAAAGTAGTATTTGAGTTCCAGTATCTCGAGTCATGATGATTGCAGTTATTGTGTGTGAATTCATGCATATGTTCTCATTCAGTACTCTTATGATTATTTAATTAAGTAATTGTTCATGCATAAGCCCTTGCATTTAGCCTTACCTCATCTTCATACTTGGTACATTCATGTACTGATGCATTTGCACTATGGTATTTTATTTGACACCATAGGTTTAGAGGAATGAGATCTAGAGTATCCTTAGCAGTTCAGTCCCAGTCAGCAGCAGTAGACATAGCAGTGAGTCTTCTTTAGTCGAGGATGATCCTTATTTTTATCATTATCGTATCAGACTTAGTTTACTTTCAATAGACAAAGTTAGTTGGGGACATGTCCCATTAAATCTATAGTTCAGACAGTTTAGAGGCTTTTCAGAAAGATGTATTAGTATTTAGTTTTTAGTTTTGAGTATTTATAGATATTTTGAACCTTATGGCTAGTTTTCGTATTTATTATCTATATTATGTAGTACTCAGGTACAGATATTAGTAGAGGATTAGCTTGTGGTCCTTCGGGATCATGAGCATCTTGTGACATTCCGATTCCAAAAAATTGGGTTGTTACAAACTTGGTACCAAATCCAGGTTCAATAGTGTCCTATGGAGTCTAAAAAGCCGCTTCTAGTAGAGTCATGTGCATGGGTGTGTTGCATGACACATTTATGTACAAGAGGCTATAAGATGTTTTATGAGCAGTTTCCCTTCTTTCAGTATTCATGTCATGCAAGTGAGCATGAGCTCAAGTTGATCCTCAGTCTAATACACCTCTTTTTTCTATTTACAGAGTAAGCTTCCTCGCAGAGATAATTCCCATAGGGTTGGTGACCAGCCACCTCAACCATTAGATCCTGAGAATGGGAGTGTGTCACATGTCGAGTTTTGGGCTGCTTTTCAGGCACTAGCCCAAGCTGTGACTAACATTCAAGATAACCGTAAGATTGAGGCCCCATTTCAGCAAGATGGGGGTTTAGCCATAGTCAAAATTAGAGATTTCATGAGAATGAGCCCACCAGAATTCCTTGGGTCAGTAGCAGGTGAGGACCCACAACTTTACCTTAAGGAGGTGGGGAAGATTACCAGATTATGCATATTTCTAAGGAGGAGAGTATAGAGTTAGCGTCATATAGGTTAAAGGATATTGCTCATGATTGGGTAATGATGTGGAAGAAAGGTAGAGGGGAGGATGCAACTCCTGTGACTTGGCAAGAGTTTCAGGATGCCTTTCTAGATAAGTTTTCCTCTCTAGAGATAAAAGAGGCTAAGGTATAAGAGTTTATGAACCTAAGGCAAGGCTTCATGACAGTGAAAGTGTATTGTCTTAAGTTTAACCAGTTAGCTAAGTATGCTCTTGGCTTGATAGCTGACCCTAGAGAGAGTATGAGTAAGTTTGTGACTGGTGTATCCTGGTTGATGTTGAAAGAGTACAGGGATGATATGCTCAATAGATATATGGACCTTGCTATGCTGATGATGAATGCATAGAAGATTGAGTTAGATAAGATAAAAGAAAGAGAGAGAGTAAGTAATAAAGCCAGAGTAGGTAGTCATGGTTTCTCTCAGGAAGGATCCCAGGGTGGTAACTGTTTTTAGTACAGTCAAAAGTGTTCAGTCCCAGCTCTATCCTCATCTAGTGTACCCACATCAAAGTTTAGGGATGTCATTTATGATGGAGTGCCAGGCTCCAAAGCCCAGAGTAGTGCTAGTGGTGTTTCTACCTATCCGCTTTGTGGAGAGTGTATCAAGAGCCACCTAGGTATGTGTAGAGATGGTAGTGATGTGTGCTTTGGTGTGGTAATCCAGGACACAGAATTCGAGATTGTAGATTGCTAGCTTAGAGGGGTAGAGAGTTTCATCAGCAGGGTGCCCCTTCAGGTGCCAATGATGATCAGACCCACCATAATCAGGAAAGGTTCTCTGGTATAGATTTGGGTATGTTATGAGTCCTTCATATTTGTGATATGCATGGTTATATTATTTTCTCCCATTTGAGCTTATATTTCAGCATAAGTCATGCATTAGTTTCAGATCTTAGACGGTCAATCATGACCTAGTTCATAGGTGCTCCGTGCACCGCCCCAGTATTTCAGCAAAGTGTTTGTAAAGGGACATAGAGTTCCAAGGGGGAGATACCCCATAATATTATGATGCTTTTATTTCCTTAGACTCATTCAGTTGTATGTTCAGACTCTCCTTATGAAGTTAACATCAGTTATCATTGCATAGCCATTCATGCTTTCGAGAGTCAATACAGTCAGACATTCATGCATTAGATATGCATGTTCAGTAGAAAGAGTTTAGCTTTTCAATGTGTTCAGTCATGCATTCATAAGATCAACTCAGTTATGAGTCCATGCATCAGATATGCATGTCTATTATGATAATTCATCTTATGAGTAGTTTTAGTCGAGTATTCCATGCATCAGATATTCATGTCCAGTGTAAGAGCTTAGTATATCAGTAGTTCCATTTGCATGATCATGTTTTAGATGCTCCCATTCCTTGAGTAAGTTTAGTTGATCAGTATTCTTAGACAACAAGTGACATTCAAGGATGAATGTTTCCAAGGGGGAGATATTGTAATACCCCGCAAAATTCTCTTGTAGTCTGAGCCTTAGAGCGTGTCAAGTGAAGTGTAAATCCGCCCTTAAAAGATTGAGAAGTGTCTTCCCAAGTGAGAAATATTTTGAATTATGTAGAATTTCCCTAATATAGAATTTTAGTCATGTAGATAATTGAATAAGAGTTCCATCGATACCAATTTTTTCAAAATCTGACATCGGACAAGGAAATTATGGCCATTTTGCTGAAAGTAATCGGAACCACCCAGGTATGACGGTCGGGTTGATGGATCGTCGGGCTTGCGATGGACCGTCGCCTAAACTGTCGCAACTAAGGCAGTGACTCCCTTTCCTAACCTAAGTGTGACATCCAGGATGATGAATCATCGAGGCTACGATGAACCATCACTGGGACCATCGCGCTGAGGCAGTGTGGCCTCATCCTAGCCAACGTGCAACGGATGATCCGATGGACCATCGGGTTTGTAACGGACCATCGATAAGACCGTTGCATCAAGATAGTGTGTTCTTATTCTGACCTCTATGTGACAGACAATCCAACGGACGATCATACTAAGCGATGGACCGTCGCTTTGACCATCGCAGACCCAGTTCAGTATTTTAACTCAATTTTAAAAGGACTTTTTGGTCTTTTTCCACTCTTTTCAGCCCCTATTTATATCCGATCAAGGATCACAACTTCATTTGTCATCCACAACACCAAAAACTAGTGTTTCTATCAAATCAAAACCCTTCTTTCTTCTTTAAAAAAATCAAGAGAAATCAAGGAATCAAGAATCTCTCTAAGAGCCTTCAAGAAAGAGTTTCCCTAAGGTATGTAGATGTTGATTCTTGGGTCCCTTTCATTCAAGAAGCTCAAAAACCTTTTTCAAAAATTCAAAGATCTAATGTTTATGGGTTTTCATGATTCATGTGTGTTGAAATTGATGTTCATGCTATTATTTAGTTTTGATTCATGTATGTTTGCAAGATTTCCAAGATTTTACCTTAGTATATGATATTCATGTGATGTTAATGATAAACCCTCTTCAAGTTGCTTGTTAAGTGATGTGTTCATGTCAATTAAGTGATGAAATTGTTGAATAAGCAAAGCATGCTCCCCATATCTTTGATAAAATGCTCATATGAAGAAATTAGAGCCATTATAGCATGTTGACTAGAAATCCCCAATTGTGTGCAAGCCCATGCATGCCAAGTGTTTGTTGAAAAGCCTTAGTGAATGAATTGTGACATGATAGCTTGGAATTCCCCAATTATGTGATCTTTGATACATGATAAGACTCTAATACATGATAAGTGTTTGATGCAAGATCTTGTTGAATGGAGTATGAGACAATAACATGTCTCCCTATACTACCGCATGTTTATCATTCCTAAATGCTTGAATAGATGCTGTAGTGAATGTGATGGTGAATGAATGTCCATGGTCTTGATAATTCAAGCATGGTTATGCTTTACTTTTATGTTATCAAGTCCTGGGGGTACTTATACCCGTCAATTTAGTTGCAGTCTAGAGCCAGTGTCAATTTTTCCAATAATCTCAGTCAAGCCATGATTCTCAGAACTCAGTGAGTTATAGAACTTTGTACTCTCAGACAGATACAGAACTTAAGAAATATCAATAATCTCCATAATCTCAGTACCAGTAGTAATCTAGCCTCAGTTCTGTACTCAACTCAGACCTAGTAGTATTCAAGTGTTCAGTTCAGTCCTCAATAGTATTCGAGGGTCACCCGTTAGAGAGGCTTGACCAGAGAGGTCTTTACCCGTGGCACGATATTGACACCCTTCCAACTGGTGTTACAGGTTGGACCCCACCGGTTTGGATTTGGGGCATGTCAATTAAGTGAGCACTCCCACAGTTATAGTTTTTGGATCAGTCTTTAGAAAAGAACAAAGAAATCAGGACTGTTAGATACAATCATCTATCTTAGTGAGGAACATAGATAGTTCCGTTGATTCATAGGCCACCCGCTAGATAGGCATGGTCCCACATAAAGTTATTTAGTATCAGTGTTATCAGATCTAGAGATCACTCGCTAGATAGGTTTGATCTTAGATTCAGTTAAGCATTCTTGTTATGAGATCCAGGAATCACCCACTAGATAGGCTTGATCTCAGATTCAGTTGAACAATCTTGTTATCAGATCTAGAGATCGCTCGCTAGATAGGCTTTATCTCAGTGTCAAATTTAGTTGGGTAATCTCATTATCAGATCAAGATATCACCCGTTAGATAGGCTTGATCTTAGTCTTAGATTCAATTGAGTAATCTCATTATCATATCCAGAGATCACCCTTCAGATAGGCTTGATCTTATTCTTAGATTCAACGATTTTTCTCATTATCAGATTCAGAGATCTTTCGCTAGATAGGTTTGATCTCAGATATAATATTTTCTTATCATTGATAGTAGATTTCAGAATTATCCGTTAGAGAGGTTTGATCTCCGATACAATCAGTCAAGAGTAGAAAGATCAAAATTCAGTCATTGATATGAGTAGATTCAGTTAATTAGTTTTAGTATCATCAGCTTTCGAGATCACGCGCTGGATAAGACTGATCTCAACTCCAGTACTCAGTTATTAGTATCAGATGATTCAGTGTTCAGTATCTCAGGCATTAGTAGTGAGTTAAGATGGAAGTAAAGTAGTATCCGAGTTCCAGTATTTTGAGTCACGATGATTTCACTTATGGTTAGTGCATTCATGCATGTGTTCTCATTCAGTACTCTTATGATTATTCAGTTAAGTAATTGTTCATGCATAAGCCCTTTCATTTAGCCTTACCTCATCTTCATACCCGGTACATTCCTGTACTAACGCATTTGCACTATGGTGTTTTATTTGACACTATAGGTTCATAGGCACGAGATCCAGAGTACCCTTAGCAGCTCAGTCCCAGTCAGCAGCAGTAGACATAGCAGTGAGTCCTCTTCAGTCGAGGATGATCCTTATTTTTATCATTATCGTATCAGACTTAGTTTACTTGCAGTAGATGGAGTTAGTTGGGGATATGTCCCATCAACTCCACAGTTCAGATATTTTAGAGGCTTTCGGACAGATGTATCAATATCCAGTTTTCAGTTTTGAGTATTTTTAAATGTTTTGAACCTTATGGCCAGTTTTCGCATTTATTATCTATATTATACAGTGCTTAGGTACAGATATCAGTAAAGGGTTTGGTTGTGGTCCTTTGGGATCATGAGAACCATGTGACGTTTTGGTTCCAGAAAATTAGGTCATTACAATCAAGCAGCCCTCGCATCGCGGGGCTATGCGACCCTTTACTACCTCACATAAAAAATGGCATAACTTTTCACTCGGGTATCGAATTTTGGAAAAATTTGTATCATTGGAAAGCTAATTAATTATCTATATTTCGACATATATCAAAAGTTATACACGTTTAAAGCAGACTTTGTAGAATCGAATACCAAGCTTCGGACGAATCATGCGCTCTTAACTCAACTTGGTTCTTGGTGATTCTTATGAATATTTTTATCCTCAAAAGCACTTCATAAACTAGGTTAATGATCATGAAACTTATACTCACATGGGAATCATTTGTATTAGATCTTACACGCGTAGGAGCGACAATTAGAATTGTAGCGTGAAAATACGTGGTGTTAAAATGGCAATATATCCAAGTAAAGAAGTAATAATGCCCTACTATCTTAATTTTTGAAACAAACTTGTTAGGATTCCCCAATTGGTGTGAAACTATGTCATGACCCGATTTCCTTAGGTCATGAAGGCACCTACCATAACCCACCAGTAGACAAGCAAAACAATAGTCCGAAACAGCTAGTAATGGACTACTAAATAATATAAGGAAAATAATGTGGAATATATGAAATAAAGATCAATACATAGAAGAATCATATAACCTGGTGGTATCAGTACAAGAGCTTCTAATATAAAAAGAGTACAAAAGTGAAATATCAAGAGAAATACAATGATACAACTTATCTTCGAATACAACTTAGATACTAGTCTAATACATAAGAGAGAGATAAGTAACACTCCAAACGTTAGGAGCAAACTCTAAGTTTCTAAATTAGGACTGCTCCGCATGATGCACACATCAATGGCGATAGCCCGTACTATGATCTGCAGGCTACAGAAGTGCAGTATGAGTACCAAATGAATGATACTTAGTAGGATATTGGCAATTGAGCTCCAAAGATAAAGCAGATATATACAACATATAAATAGAATGAAAACTACACCCAAGAGTCCAGAAAGAATTTGACAAGTCAATAAGATAATATGGAACAACTATCCTATTTCTATCCAAGTGTCTAACATAATAAGACTAAGAAAGTATCAGGGTGAACTATCTTATTCCAGCTACATTCAATATACGTCAATGCTATACTGTATATCCCAGGTTAGTATATGAATAAAGAGAGAAATATATATATATATATATGTATATATATATATATATGTAGTAATATACAAGGCAAAGAAATGTCTATACAACATGAACAATGAAAGAAAGGATAAACGGTAGTATCATAGCTTCGTATTGCTACACACACACATATATATATGTACATATATATATATACATATATAGGTATATATACATATAAATAAGAGGTCATCTCAAAGAATAACCTATATCATCATATTCTTATTTTGAGACCTCATTATAATAGAATTGAGATATAAATACTATCAAACTCAGGTTTATAAATCCACATGACTAGACATGAAATAATCATAAGATAGGAGAGGACGGGTATCAACATATCATCAATATATCCTTCGGCCTTGCCAGGTATCAATATCATCACAATAGTATCCTCCGGCTTTACCGGGTATCAATATCATCACAATAGTATCCTCTAGTTTTTTTGGGTATCAATATCCTCATAATAGTATCCTCCATCTTTGCCAGGTATCAATATCATCATAATAGTCATTGACGAATAACATGCACTAAAATACTCATAAACATAATCATATTACCCTAAAATATCTATCTAGTCAATATTTCCCAACTACTCATTATTAGCTAACCAACACTTACTATTATTAAATCACTAGTTCGCTAGTCATCACATAACCTCTAGTTATTAGCCTAAACATTATCCTTCACATAATCCTTATTCACGGGATAGCAACTAACCACTATTTATTTAATAGACAACATCTAGTCAAGGCTCACCACTAGACCAAAACCGCCATTTATCCACCATTCTTTATTATCAACTAGTCATCTTATATCCGTTAATCATTACTAGATAATACATTACTACTTGTCACCTAACAATCTTTTATTAACTGACACCATTCATTGAATAACTATCATTAGCTATTATTTTTCAGCTAAGCAAGATTCATTAACTAATACATTAGATTCTTAACCATCAAGTGCTATAGTCCCCTAATAGACAACCAATTACCACATAGCTTAACCGTTTAACTAGAAGAGAAGTCATAAGATCATATATTAGCTATAATCACATAATTTATAATGGAAAATAATCATGAACATACCAAATCTATGCATGCCATTACCAAAAATCATTCAGTGGAATAATAGGCATCATACCACATATTCCTTCATCCCATACTGGAGAGATGTGTATACAAACATATATATATATATATATATATATTCATAAATTGTAATTACATTATCAATAATGATAAACACTTCTCGGCTATTCAATCAATATCATAACATGGCCCGTGGCCCATTAATTTATCCAAAATAAACACAACATCATAATCACAACCTTAGGCCCATACACATATCCAGGACTCATATCAATAATCATATTTAAAAGCCGTAGCATATCTCTAATTATCTCACATATAGGAGGCATCTCACATATACAAGGCATAATATCAATAAATATGTAATCATCTCTCACACAAGAAGCATCTCACATATAGGGGGCATAATATAGATAGACATGTAATCATCTCTCACATAAGAGGCATCTCACATCTAGGAGGCATAATATATATAGACATGTAATCGCCTATGGGATATCATATATCAATAGGTCATACATCATGACTATGAGGAATATAACTTTTCTAGGACAATTACATATCCAAGAGGAGCATCATCTATATAGGTCCAACAATCATGACTAACGAAAATAGAAACACTATAGGTAAATCATCAAGTCTAAGAGGAAATAACATCTCAATAGGCCAATCATCAAGTCTAAGAGAAAATAATTCTCTATAGGTTAATCATCATGTTTATGAGGAAATAGCATCACTATAGGCCAATCATCAAGTCTAATAGGAAATAGTGTCTCTATAGACCACATAACGTATCTAGGAGGAATATCATCTCTAAATTCCTAATAACACTTCCACAAGGTGTATCATAACCAGAACTCAAAATCCACAATCCAAGAACATCAATACAAGTTACCAAGTTACGAAGTAACCATATTCTATGGTTTACTAGGCTTATCTATGTCTAACATCCGCACTAAGTCAACAAGACTTAAGACAAACTTAGGCCTAAGTGGGTCGAACGATCCCATTTCTAATCCATAATTTCCATAATTAGGCATACTATGCCCCAAAATAGGCTAAGGTATCTAGTTCATCTTCTAGATGTCAAGTAAGCCATATTCAAGCCTACAATAGCAACTTCTACTAAAAACAAGGGTACTCAAGTCAACTCTACCCAACTTACAATTTTAAGACTACCATACTAGCCCAACAAGGCAAAATATACAAATCATACTTCAAAAGCTAAAACTATATTCCAAGCATAGCATTATATCATATCCATGCTATAAATAATCTAAACTAAAGATGGAAGGCAATAGAATACAAAAGGGTTATAAACATGCCATCTTACGGTTCCAAAACCCTCATCTATTCCCCAAACATCAACAATCAAGGCCAACTTATCCTACTCATAGTCAAGACTAATATCCATATTCACATGCAACATATATCACACATCATCTATGAAGAAAAATAGATAGAATCCTACCTCAAGGACAATGCAAAACCTCACTTTATGCACCAAATGCTCGTTTTCACTTTATAATCCAAAAATGCCATCACACTATCAAAACCATAATCTACTCATTAACACGAGTCTAATGATACCTATATTGGACAATTGTGTTTTGGGACCAAAAATGACACCAAAACCCCAAGTGGGTCCCATATATGGAAAATAACTTTTTGGAACCAACCCAATGTTCATACATGAATAAGGAATCACAAACCTCCAAGAATAGGTGAAAATAAGCATACTTTGGGCTAAAATCAAGCCCTAAGCTAAATTGGGGGTTTGGGTCCAAACTAAGAAATTCAACCATGAATTCAACAAATTCATACCATTATCTTGAAGATAATCGCGATACAAGATGATAATTAAGCCCCCAAGTTACCCCCTTAACCAATTTTAAGTTATTACACTTATTTTGGGCTTTCTTGGTCAAAATGGTGAAGGGGAAATCCCCCAAATGCATCTTAGGGCCTTTATATAGCCCCTACAAGTACTCAGATAATGTAATCGTGGTCCTACGGGATGCGATCATTCTACTCGCGATCGCACACTCTTCGCCGCGATCGCGGTTGCACTAGATGACAACAAACTCAAAAATAAGTTTTTGACCCTCAAAATTCATCTGGAATCCAATGAACATGATCCAATAGTGAATTTTAAGTTTAAACCACATTTCCAATCTATTGGAATCATCAAAACTTTCATTGGAGATCTTTTAGGCAAAAAGTGGGGCCCACACCTATAGTTTTATCACTTTTAATAAAATTTGCTCAATAGCCCAAAATAAGTCTGGGAGCCTTGAGACCTGAACCAAGGGTCCCCTTAGCCTAAAATTGATTTTTCGGACGCGATGGTAAAGTCATATTTTCAATCTGAGGTCGTTTTAACCAAATGTGGGTCCCACATCTATTCTTTTCAATTTTTAACTTTTTGACCAATAAGTTAAAATGAGCTCTGGTGCATTAGGACCCGTACCAAAGGTCTATCTAGACTAGAATCAATATTTTAGATTTGTTGGCATAGTCAGAATTTGCATCTGAAATTGTTTCACTAAAGTTTTTGCCCGATGGCCATTTGGAACCAGCGAAGACTTCTAAAATAGAAATTGGCTCTAAAAACAAACCAATTGCCTGATAATTGAACCGTCGGTCCCAACAAGTCACAAATGACTTGGGGAAGCTATGAGAAGTTCAAATGGTGAAGATAAACATAAATATGGAAAATGACCTGAAGGGTTAGTAAAATATCCACTACTAAAAAGGACTTTCATCCCAAAAGTCAATAGACAGAAAGAATCTCAAAAGCTCAAAAGGATGAGGTACTAGCCCCGCATGCTCCAAGTATGACTTCCCAGATAACCTCAGTAGAGAGAAAACACTTGTAAGGGATTTTACTGTAGGTATTCCTTTTCAACCAATACTCTCATTCTACTTCCAAAATAGCCAACTCAACTTCATTGCTAACTAGACTCTAATTGAACTGAAAAGGCAGATGCATGTATATTTGAATCACATCACGCTAATACCATCTCTATATCCACATAAATCAATAAAGGCTTATCCAAGCCAAAATCAAACCAAGACATGAGACATAAAACCGACTTCAAATCCAAAAATAACCTTCCCTTACATTTTTGCACCTGCTATCTACTCCAAGCTAGGAGGAAAATCACCTGAGTCTCATCCACACAGCCTCATCATAGAGAACTCAAAGAATTAAAGTTGATCAGCTGAAAGACCATAAGGAAAAAATGAGAATAAGATCATAAGGCTCTATCTGGGCATATAAATAGAGTTAATCACTAAATGCAATCCATGCCAATGCTCCAACCAGTCCAGAAGAAAATCAATAAAGTCTTAAAATCCAAGGTATAACTACTCGTGAATGAATATTCCACTCTAGGATGTCTCATCCATCGAGAATAAAGACATACTGAATCCAACTCGAGAATATTACTCCTCCTGAGTAAATAATCAAAAATTCCCAAAAAAAACTAAAACTCGAGGTCAAAATTGAAAAAACCAATATGAAGCCCATGGGCTTTCATCTGAACATTTATCAACTATTATCCAACTAAATTCTAGAAGACTAAATAGGCAAC